>NW_024082605.1:0-141290 GCF_003009895.1 Hyaena hyaena | reverse complement strand
TCACAGACTGAAACAGGCTCCAGGCTCCGAGCTGGCAGTCAGCACAGAGCCCGATGCGGGGCTCAAACCCACGAACCGCGAGATCATGACCTAAGCGAAAGTCGGACGCTTAACCGACTAAGCCACCCAGGCGCCCCTAAGATGATTTGTTTTTAACTATTTAAGGAACTAGATCATGTTAGAACTAATCTTTTCATGGGATCAGATGGCCCAAGTTAACAAACTGGCCGATTTGCAGTGTGGTGCTTGTCTCTGAATGGCCAGATTCTCATTTAGGATGCTATCCTTTTTTAGCGTTTATTAGGTTCTCACACCTGAATTAAGACTCTGAGGCATAAGGCTTGTGCAGGTTTATAAACTTAAATCACTATTACATTTTTCTTGTAGTCAAGGTTGAATCTATTCATAGTTAAAGAGGGGAGAACACCCCCAAACAATCGAGAGACCTTCCAAAAATGCCTACCCTTCAGGCCTCTTGCCATGCAAATATTTCTTATGGGATTTCTGCCTTTAATTCCTCTGCTTTCTAGTGCTTTCTTTCATTCAAGTATTTAAAGAGAGAGTCCTTAAAATAAATACACCAAAGGAATCATGTCCTAGGTGGATAGATCCAAGAGGTCACTTGTGATCTTTTCAGGGTACCCAGAGCGACATAACAACTGAGCCTTGAGGAATTTGGGAAGGTATAAGGAGCCTGGAAATAATCCAGCTATTCTCACCAGCTTTTTTGTACACTCGGTCATCAACAGGGATTACATACAAAAGAAAAGAAGTTCTCTGCTCACTGGCTGCTCAACAAGTCAAGCACAAAATATCCCAGTCCCTCATATTTGTAGATTTTAATTGATGGGGCTGGTACACAGATAAAGCCGCTTTGGCACAAATGACATGTGTTGGCATTTAAATGAGAATGGCGATTTTAATTTTATCATCATTCTAAATTAGGAAGGAAAAAAATAAAAAAGAAAAATCCTGTTGTTTCGTCAAACAAAAAGTTTTTTTTTTAATTTGGTTTCCAGGAATAAAGATAAAAAATAATTAAAGCAAAACTTGCTTATGTCCTTTTAAAGCAGTTGGTTAATAAGCTCTGGCTTACCATTTCAATCTGGAATTTCCCTAGACTATCCCATTTATGATAGAGGCTGGATTTTACAGTGAGGTTTTATGTGCCTGGTCTACATTTGAAAGCCCAGCCCTGTTGTTTAGGACCAGAAATGGACACAATTTAATTCTGTTTATTATAGAAATCAAGTGCTTTTGGAGAGAGGCTTGTGAGCAGCTGTTTAATATTGTTTTTCTGCTAATATAGAGGTTCATTTCTCTTGCCCTCTGAGGAAAAAGCAGTTCATGAGATTTCTGGAGGCTCTTCTCCACAGAAAAGGTCTGTTGCCAAGATTTAGCAGCAACAAAGATTTGCTATTAACTGGTGGGGCTGGCTGTCTCTGACAGGTGTCTGTTTAAGGCCTATATACCAGTAGGATTTCTAGGGATTCTGTAAAGAACACATCAGTAATCAAAATAGAAAATGAAAACATCATTTTCTTCTAAAGTTTCCCAGCTACTTTTTAAATTCTCTTTTAGCTCAATTCAATATGAAGAAAGTTTTTGGAATGATGGTGGACAAGGATTATCTGTCTTCCTCAGAGGCTGTTCAATAGTTAAGGAAATTAAAACAAAACACTTTTTTGAAAACAATAAAGTTAAAATAATTGAGCAAATTTTAAGGTAAGATGATGGTTTTAATAATTGTGCTTATGAGGATAAGTAAATGAAACTCGCAGTCTCTTAAAGCAGGGCCTTGAACATCACGTTTGATATATGCTACAATGATGTAAAGGAGACTTAGACCTCCTGGAAAATCAAAGTGGGTTTTGTCCTTAGGTCATTTCTTTTTTTTTCTTGGTATTGATATGAGTAAACATGTACCTCTAGGATAAGTAAGACATTCTTCTTTTCTCTCAAGGGCCAGTTCTGGCTCTCTAGCCCCTATATCAAATCTCAGGGTCCTTTTCTGTTAGTGTTAAGAGAGGGACAGCCAACTGTATCTAAGAATTCTTGAGTGAAATTTATGAATATACAAACTATACATGAACTACTTTGATAGTTGGAATAACATTGAAGAATTATTAAATAGAGTAGGATTTGTACTACACATAAATTTGGAGCCAAATACCCACTTAAAATATGCCTTAAGAGCATACCCTGGTAGATTTCTAAAAGCATGCGACCAGGCTTCTAGGCAGAGTGAGCTTTCTGCATTAAGACTACGTGGGGTAAATGGGGCACCTGGCTGGTTCAGTTGCAAGAGCATGCAACTCTTCATCTGTGGTTCATGAGTTTGAGCCCCACATTTGGGGTAGAATTACTTAAAATAAGAAATAAAATAAGATAGTTAACGTGTTAAAGGCTATGTGTACTTTACCCCAATAAAAATAAAAATAATAATAAAGACTACACAGGGTGAGGCTATTTCTCTCTGTGTTCCATGCTTATTTTTGTTGTTGTTTGACATCATTTTGAAAATTTTAGTTTGGATTTCTTCATTTATTGCCTTTTTTCTTGGAAAAAAGGGACTGATCTTAAAATTTATTGCAGAAATGCCACATTTTGGCTGAATTGTGTAAAATGATACAGAAACAAATTGTTTAAGAATCAGAATGTTTGCTGAATTATTAGACAGATTTTAATTCTCATTTTTTAAATGTTTATTTATTTTTGAGGGAGAGAGAGAGGATGAACACTCTAGCAGGGGAGGGGCAGAGAGAGAGGAGGAGAGAAAATCTGAAGCATTCTCCACGCTATCAGTGCAAAGCCCTATGTGGGACTTGAACTCACAAGCCATGAGATCATGACTTGAGCCAAAGTCATATGCTCAACTGACTGAGCCACCCAGGAGCCCTGATTTTATTTCTTTCACACCTGTAAATCTCTATTTCAAGATGACCTTTTTTTTAAGTTTCCAGCTCAAATAAGGAGTATCTCCAAATAAGGTGCAAATCAAAATATACAGGATGGCACATTGAAAGCATGACTTGTGAAGAAAGCTCTTTGAAATAAAGCTCTTTGAAGTAAAAGACAAACCTTAGGTAAGTATTTATTCTTTATGGAAGAAACAGATCTTTAATAAGAAACTTTAATCCCTGAGAATGGTTGGCTCTCAAGGAAGCATGTACCCTCAATTTCTTGGAAGCAAAGATTTTAGAGAAAAAGGGAGAAGAAACTTGGAGACTGGATGACCGTGGTGCTACCATTTCTACTCTGGACTATTTGTTAGAGAAAGTTACAGGGTGGTTTTTTTGTTTTTTGTTTTTTGGTTTTGGGTTTATTTATTTATTTATTTATTTATTTTTTGCGTGTAATTCTGTAAGCCTTATTTATGTTGTTATATAAAGGTGAACCTAATACTAACTGATACATTGATCCAAACAAGTTGGGGTGGACAAACGGCAGAAATCTCTCTCTTTCCTTCTTTCTTTCTCTCTGTCCCTCCCTCCTTCCCTCTCTCCTAAGAGTTGAGAAGTGAGATGTCATAAGCATATATTTACAAAAATACACTTGGAATAATAGGAAATAAAGCTTGACTTCAAGTTGTAGCCTCTGACTTCACACCTGCTTTCTCTACTGCACAGTTATTTTAATAATATTTATCATTAAGTGCACAACCTCACAGCATTTTTGTAGCCATGGTTAGACTGATGGTAAGTGAAATAAGATAAGAAAACAAAACTTGATATGGAGTGGCAATAAAAATTTTTCCTCTTTCTCTTCCCTGTAGGTAATGGTAGAGTTTACAGAGTTCACACAGGGGTTGGGAGCACTTTTTAGGCTTTTTGAAGGTCATGTTATTCTTGCATGTATTTTAAAATGAAATCATTAGATAGTAACATGTAGTTATGCTATAGAGTGCTATTTAGGAAGAATGGGGAATGAAATTTATATCTTACATTTACAAGCACGTTGTCCTCACTTGAATGGAGATCAGAATTAAATTAGCTGTGGAGCACCTAGGTGGCTCAGTTGGTTAAGCGCCTGACTCTTGGTTTCAGCTCAGGTCATGATCTCAAAGTTGGTGAGTTCAAGCCCCTCATTGGGTTCTGAGCTGATGGCATGGAATCTGCTTGAGATTTTCCCTCTTTCCTTCTCTCTCTCTGCCCCTCCCTTACTCTCTAAATAAATAAATAAACCTATAAAATATTTTTTTAAAGGAGTAAATTAGCTGATGTCTTTTAAAAGACAGTATGATTTCTGTTTTCAAGAATTTTATAATCTTTGACCAAGCAGGTCTTTATCAGCCTTTAAGAAGACTGATATTCCTAATATAGATATCTATGTCTATCTATGTATCTATATCTATAAACATATACATATGTTTAATATATGCACATATATATATAATACATATTTCTGTGTATATACATTTGGGTTTAAATGAGGAATGATGATTCTCCCTTTCTCTCTCTCTGTCTGTCTGTCTCTCACTTTTACTGTATATAAAGAAATTGGTGATTTTCTGTACTTGGCTGGGTTTTATTTCTTTTTTTTTCTTCTTATTTTTTTCAACTTGGCTGTTTTAATCTGCTTTCACAATTTAATTTAGGAGAAAGCCATCACCTGAACCGTTCACTTTTCACCCTCTTGAACTGCCACATGGGAATGCATTTAAAACAACTTGAACTTTATACATGAGCATGATCCAACTTTAGTCTTGTCCTGTATTTCACAAAAATGTGGGTAATTTTCATCAATTACTTTTACATATGTTTTTAGTCCTCTGTTATGGTTATATGAAGAGGCAAAATTTGTGGAAATAGTACCAGACAGTGATCCTGTTTTAATACAATTTCCAGTCTAATTATATGTGCTCTAGAGGTTCAAATAACATTTGGATCAACTGCCAAATTTTTTGGGTACTTAGCTGAACTGAACTTCTGAACTTCTGAACAAGTTCACTTTTCAGGGGTTGAAAGATCCTTCTAGAGAAAGCAAATCCCTTGGTCTGGTCAGGAGTTATTTATTTATTTTCTTTTACACTCTAGCTTGTTACATCTGACCTGTGTATATACCTTTCCTGTGTAGCTTTACTAATAAGGAACCATTACTTTCAGAAAACACAGGGTATTTTTTTCTAAGGTGGCAAGTGCATATTTTGAATCATGTCTAGGTATGTTCAAAATCAGAAAGAAAAAAATGTCCTCTTTTATGTTTGTAATTTACATTAAATTAAGTTTATGGCCAGATGATGTCACTTCTGACTATAAAAGATAATGTTTTCCAGTTAATAATAACTAACCTTTATACAAATTTTATAATGCCGTCCCCATTTTAAAAAATACATATGTGATCCTCACTACTCCCTCTGAAATTTCTTATCAATCTCATTTTACAGGAAAGGAATAAGTATTGGAAGTTTAATGACTGGGTGAGCCTCTGAATGCTTGAACTGAGATCTTCTGACTTTGAGATCTTTCTACTGACTCTGGTCCATTGTCAGTCTGCTATACCGCAGTTACCTCTAAGCTCATGTGAGTAGCCTTTTTCAAGTGACAGAAGAAAACATAATGAATAATATGAAAAAGCTAAATTTTATCTGTGAGCTACCAAGTGAAGTACATTAAGTCGAGATGGAGCCCAAGGTACCCAAGCCTCATGTACACTGAAGCTACAGGAGAGCAGAAGAGTCTGGCTTAAGAGAACTGCCACTCAAGAGATATGGAGAGTGGTCCCGGTTTCCTATTTTCTAGCTCTAGTTTGTGGTCAGACTGAATCATGAGGCTCCTCTCTACAGTTTGGTCGCTTGTTTGTTTGTTTTGAAAGAAATGAGGAGAATAAAAACAATCTGGGGTTGCCTGAGTGGCTCAGTTGGTTAAACATCTGACTTCAGCTTAGGTCATGATCTCGCGGTTTGTGAGTTTGAGCTGAGTCAGACTCTACTGACAGCTCAGAGCCTGGAGCCTTCTTTGGATTCCGTGTCTCCCTCTCTCTCTGCTCTTCCCAGCTCGCACTCTATCTCTCTGTCTTTTAAAAATAAATAAACATAAAAAAAATCTGATGTTCTCAAGGAACTGATAGATTCAAAGGCATTTTAACTTTGTGTTAAAAATAGCTATTTCTTTGCATCAATGTATCTATATTAAAAAAGTTAAAGTCTAACCTATTTGAATGTTTTTAGCCAGATCTAGAAAATAACCATTCAAATTCTATCATAGATCCAGTTAATGTATTACTGTGAATCGCTGCAATCATTTGAAAAATATTTCTAGCTGAATTCAACCATTTAAAAGAGTCTCCAAATACTAAGTTCAGGCAACTATTTCCTCTTCCCTGAGGATCCTACTGACATTATAGAAAACCCTTATAAGCAACAAACAGCAAAACCGTCATTAGAAATCAAGAAAAGGTTCGCTGGAACAACAAACAGTTAAGGAATCCTTAGAGAATAGAAATCAAGCGATAAAGCTGAAAGACTAAGAGAAAACTGTAGTGCTTGGCACTAGACATAAGCATAGATCTTCTGTAGAAACTCCAAGGTCAGAGTCAACATGTAAAAGTGAGAGTGGGCCAGGGAGCAATCAGCACAGTGATTCATTAAAGAACTGCCTCTTTCTTTCTTGTGTAAATAATTAGGCTGGCAGCAATGACTTTTACCCTTAGGCTGAAGTCAGGTTACTGCTCTGAGAGTTTGTAGGTGGACTCAGGTGTGAGTTCATTGAGTTCGGAGAGGGAAGCACTGTGAAATTTGAAGTAAACATAGATTTGAACAGTGGATATAGCAAAAAGACATCCCTCCCTAAAGAACAAACAAAGAAACCCACAAAAAAAAATCCCAAAAACCCTATATACCTTTCTGAAGTTGTAGAATATTCCTGGAAGGCAGGAGTAGGTTGGGGGAGCATGGAGAAGAAGTTTCCAGTTAACCTAGTGGCTCTCTATCTGTATACCTTAATGGCAAAACTATCACTTGGCCCTGCCCAATAACCTAAAACTATCAGTGTCCCCTATTCAAGGAATGTGGCCTATTTGTTGAGGAGGGGGTTCTGTCTCTATTTTTCTCTTTCTTTATCACTTTCTCTCTGTCTCAACATCTATACATGAAGGAAAGCCAACTACAGGCCACCTACATTAATTAACCTAGTACAGACTTCCTTCAAAATAGGAAATGACTCTATGTCTAATAAGTACATTAAACAAGGAGAGTTCATGGAGTATAGTCATAAATACAGATTTATTTTATCTGCTACTGTTTTTTTATCCCCCTAGTCAAGCAGGATAGACCTTCCTTACTTTTTGAAGAAAATGCATGATTTTTCACTCTTCATGTATAGAAGTATTTTGGTTAGTGTCAGTAGCAAAGCAAGTTTGGGTTCATGGCCTTAATTAAAGTCTCTGGATCATTATATTAACTGACACCTCGGTATTCATTCAAAGCTAAGACTTTTCTCAGATCCTTAGCTTCTGTGGATGGGCTGCCTACTTTTCAGGAAGAGATAATTCTGATTCTTTTCTCTTTCTCTCTCACTTCTTTCACTACTGATAAGCTTTTCTCTCTGACCCTAAAGGTTTAAGAGGGGCAAAAAAGGGGGGGGTATTACTTATTTCATAGGGTTGTTGTGAGAAATGAAATAATATACCACATATAATGGAATCTAAGATGCTAATGATACCACTAAGAAAGGAAAAACTAATATTGCCTCTTAAATTGTGGCACAATCTACTTTTAATCACTTTTACTGCTTATTTTGTATTTTTTGACATAACTCTTGAATTTATTTATATCTAGTTTTTTGAATCTTCTAATATATAGAATATATAGATACTGAAGTTATAAGTGAGATAAATTTATTAATGTAATTCTAAACCTTTTTCCCATTCGATCTAACATGTTGGAATCACTTTCTGTCATTAACATCTGTGTGTTTCTATATGTTCTCCTTTTTTATGTCATGAACATCATTAGTGAGAGTGCATTTTTTTAAAAGACTGTTCCATTACTGTTTATGGAATTTTCTTCCAAGTGGCTGATTCCCTTCTTACAAGTTTTGATGAAGGTGTCATTTTAATTTTATCAGAAGATTAAGAAAAGTGTTTTAAGACAAACAGGCAATTAGGACTTATACTTCTTCCTCAAATAATCCTTAAATGGCTTACTAATTAAAATATTTGGGGGTGGCAGTAGTCCAGTCATGCCATGGAAGCAACCAAATAAAGGTCTGCACAGACAATGATAAATGGCCCATAACTGGCTAATAGCTACTCATAAAACTCTATTGATTGTAAAATGCATCTGGACTTCAAAAGTGTTATGATGTGAGAATGTGGACATATTGAAATTGATAAAATATGATTCACGTGTATATATGTGTGTATGTATGAACAGTGTCTGGCAAATATTAAGCCCTCTATATGTATTAGCTATAATTACTATGATTAATGATTATTATAATAGGGGCACTGGGTGACTCAGTTAGTTAAGCATTCGACTTTGGTTCAGGTTGTGATCTCACAGTTTGGGGGTTCAAGCCCCATGCCGGGCTCTGTGGTGACAGCTCAAAGCCTGGAGCCTACATGAGATTCTGTGTCTCCCTCTCTCTCATTCTGCCTCTCACCCACTTATGCTCTTTCTCTCTCTCTCTTAAAAATAATAAACATTAAAAAAATTTTAAAAATGATTATGATAATAACTTGAATGATACCCTAAAAGAATGGTTTTGTGTGCTCTGGCTCTGGTATATATTTAAAATAAACTTTTTCTATTGCCAGAAATTTTGTATGTATTTTGAAGACTCCTTGTTTTAGAGAAAATTGAATATGCATCTATGATGTGGTTGACACATTTGTTTTCTAGCTGCCAGCTGTCCACCCTTTGTCAGTCTACTCCACCCTCCCAGGTGGTTCTTTTGGGGAAGATTTAAAACACTTCTCTCTAAGCGTCCAACTTTGGCTCAGGTCATGATCTCATGGTTTCATGAGTTCAAGCCCCGCATTGGGTACTGTGCTGACAGCCAGCTCAGAGGCTAGGGCCTGTTTCAGATTCTGTGTCTGCCTGTCTCTCTGGCCCTCCCTTGCTCATACTGTCTCTTTCTCTCTCAGAAATAAATTTAAAAAAAATTAAAGAAATTTAAAACACTTCTCTCTTGGGGCACCTGGCTGGCTCAGTTGGAAGAACATGTGACTCTTCATCTTCGGGTCATGATTTTGAGCCCTATATTGGGTATAGAGATTACTAAAATATAAATAAATAAACTGTAAGAAAACAAAACAAACCACCTTTCCCTTATATATAGCACACATCTGGTCCATGAGAAACACTCAGGACTCCTGTTTTCAATCTACTCTAAAATCAGACTGATCTTAAGGCAATAACTACTGTCCTTTTCCTGTTTCCAAAGAAGCTGATAAATTTGACACTCTACATCTGTGTTTTCAAATTATGAGTTATACCCAGTCCACTGACACCCAAACCCACTTCTCTTTCCTCCCCTCTCTCACTCTTAGAAACATTCTATAGACAAAGCTTTAAAAGCTTAAATAGATTATGGTAATATTCTTGTAATAAAATTTGACAAACTGCCAATAACGATAATGTGTGTGGATTAGGACTCAAGGTTCAAGTGACATATGTAGGCAGACTTATGTTTCATTTTAAACTCTTCTACACAGTTTATAAAAATAATGTCAAACGGAACAAATACCGTAAGGAAAAAGTAGAGGGGAAACAAAAGCAAAAACAAACTATTGGAACTTCATCAAGACAAAGAGCTTCTGCACAGTGAAAGAAACAATCAACAAAACCAAAAGGCAACCTGCAGAATGGGAGAAGATATTTGGAAAGGACATGTCTGATAAGGAATTAGTATCCATAATCTATAAAGATCTTATCAAACTTAATACTCCAAAAACAAATAACCCAGTTAAGAAATGGGCAGAAGACATGAATAGATATTTTCCAAAGAAGACATCCAGATGGCCAACAGACACATGAAAATACGCTCAATATCACTCATCATCAGGGAAATATAAGTCAAAACCATGATGAGTACCCCTCACCTCTGTCAAACTGGCTAAAAATAACAACACAAGTAACAACAGGTGTTGGTGAGGCTGTGGAGAAAGGAGAACCTTCTCTCACTGTTGGTGGGAATGCAAACTGGTGTAACCACTCTGGAGAACAGCATTGTGGTTCCTCAGAAACTGAAAACAAAACTACTCTATAATCCAGCAATTGCACTATTAGGTATTTACCTAAAGGATACAAAAATAAAGATTCAAAGGGTTTCATGCTCTCAGATGTTTATAATAGCATAAACTATGGAGAGAGCCAAAATGTCCATTGACTGATGAGTGATAAAGATGTAGTATATATACAAAATGGAATATTACTCAGCCTTCAAAATAAATGAAATATTGTCATTTGCAATGATGTGGATAGAGTGCATTATGCTAAGTGAAATAAGTCAGTCAGAGAAAGACAAATACCATATGATTTCACTCATATGGAATTTAATAAACAAAACAGGTGAACACATGGGAAGGGGGTAAAAAGAGGAGAGAGGCAACAACCATAAGAGACTCATAATGATATAAAATAAACTGAAAGTTGATGAGTGGAAATGGGGGGGAGATGGGCTAAATGGGTGATGAGTATAAAAAAGTGGACTGGGGAGCCTGGGTGGCTCAGTCAGTTAAGCATCTGATTCTTGATTTCAACTCAATTCATGATCTCACAGTTGGTGGGTTTGAGCCCCTCATAGACCTCTGCACTGATAGCATGGAGCATGCTTAGGATTCTGTCTCTCTCCCTCTCTCTCTGCCCCTCCCCTGTTCATGCTCTCTTTCTTCCAAAATAAATAAACAAACTTAAGAAAAAAAACAAGAAGTGAGGAGCAGGAATTGAGCTATTAAAAAAAAGAGAGAACTTGTTGTAATACATACCAAGTGTTGTATGTAAGTGATGAATCACAGAATTCTACTCCTGAAATGAATATTGCACTGTATATTATCTAATTAAAATTTCAACTAAAATAAATGAATGAATAAATAAATGGAAACATTATATAAATTTAAAGAGTGGAATAATATCTATAGACATACCTCTGTGATTCATCTTTCAACAACACCTTGGTAAAGATATAACTGCCTTGTTTCATTCTCATCCTAGTTACATAGAGGCAGTCTCCCCGGGTTCATTCTTACCTTAGTGTTCCATGTTTTCCTCCACATTCATGACTTCATGCATGCTACTCTTTCTGTGTAAAACATATAGTCTTTGCTTAGGTTCCCTACACTCATCTACTCCTTGTTCATTACTGAATGATTTCACCACCTTCTCCAGAAGGTTCTCCTCTCTTTGTTTCTGAGCTTTTTTTTTTTTTTTTTTTTTTTAAGTAACCTCCACACCCAGCCAAAGCCCAAGGCAGGGCTTGAACTCACAACCCTGAGATCAAGACCAGCGCTGAGTTCAAGCGTTGGATGCTAAACCAACTGAGCCACGCAGGCGCCCCCTCTGAGCTTTTCTTTATAATAGCTTTTAACACACTATATTAATCACATACAGAGAAATTATTATGTTAATTATACCTATGAAAACTTGAAGTTGGTTAAAGAAGGTTTTGTGTTTTCAGGTAGCTCTGCTACCACCTCTTAATAGAAGGCTAGTACAGGTTATTATTCATTTTTCAAATTCCGGTACCAGCCACGCAACCTGGCAGATAGTAGGTATGTAATACATATTAACTGAGGAAATTTGAATGGATATAATCTTGTTAAGAATAGAGAAACATTTATAATTCATAATTTGCTGACATGTAGAAAAGTAAACAGAGATGTCTTCTCTGTTATTTATTTGAACAGGCCTATCTTAAAAATTATGCCATGAAATTATGTATGTGATAATTATATGCAGTTTCTTTCTTTCTACAGTTTTCCTGAGAGCAACTTAGGATTCTTAACATCAGTCCTCTAAAACAAAGTCTATTAAGTTCACTTATGTGAACTGCAATTTCCCAAATAGAATGCAGAATTAAAGTCCATGTATTTAAACAATTCTCTACAGAATATCATATTTGGTGAGTAAAAGCTAATTTTAGGTTTGTTTTTCTTTTTGTTTTTATTGAGAATCAGATTTCTTTTTTAAATGTTTATTTATTTTTTGAGAGGGTGTGGGGAAGAGAGAGAGAAAGACACAGAATCTGAAGGAGGATCCAGGCTCTGAGCTGTCAGCACAGAGCTCGATGTGGGGCTCAAACTCACAAACCATGAGATCATGAGCTGAACTGAAGTTGGACGCTTAACTGACTGAACCACTCAGGCACCCCAAGAATCATATTTCTTAAGGAATTATCTGAAGAAACATTTTGAAAGTTTGAAGATGTTTGAGAACTGTTTAAGCCATGGAAATCTTAATTGGGCAAGTCCCATCTTTACACTAAATTTACAAATTTAAATGTGTAACTTTTTCTGATAGGGCAAGAAGTCTCTTGTGCAAACATTGAGAGTTTTTTGCCATTGGTCTCAACCCGTCGAACTGGTATCCTAGAATGTGCTTCCCTCACCTCTTCAATCGGATATCCTACGTGTCATTTGGTTCCTTGTTAAATGTCACTTTGTCAGGAAGCCTCCCTCACCTACAGATGATATGGGCTTCCTATTATTCTTTTCATGGCCTTATATTTACTTTTATTTTCTTTTTTAAAAATATTTTTATTTATTTCTAGGAGAGAGAGAGAGAGAGAGACAGCGTGAGCAGGGGAGGGTCAGAGAGAGAGGGAGTCACAGACTGAAACAAGCTCCAGGCTCTGAGCTGGCAGTCAGCACAGAGCCCCATGCGGGGCCCGAACCCACGAACCCCGAGATCATGACCCAAGCGAAAGTCGGACGCTTAACCGACTAAGCCACCCAGGCGCCCCTTATTTTCTTTTTTTAAACCGTCCCTCATAATTGTTTCAAAATTGACATTCACTCATTCATTCACTCACTCACTAACTTATCAATCCAATTATGTATTTGGTATCTCTCTCCTTCTCTTCCAAAAACCACAAATTCTACGAGGGCAGGAAAACATGTAGGTCTTATACTTCACTATATCCAGTGCTTAGATGAACACCTCCTATACTACAGGATCTCAACAATATCTAGTAAATGAATGAATTAAAAGAATCAAGAATATTAGGAAGAGAATTTGCAGGTAATTGAACAAAGTTGGAGGGACCCACAGGATTTGCCTGTAAGTGTGAATTCTTTCAGCTGTCAAAGACCTACTTCCATTTTTATTTAAAACTTGTTTTGTAAACTTTTATTTTTACTTTAAAAAGACATGCAGAAGCTTCTTTGCCACATCAGCATGTCTCAAATAAGTGAGCAATTAAAACGTACAGTGTATTGCATAAGATTGTCCGTAGTGCTCATCTAATTACTTAGGACCTTTTCCACCGTTAAAATACATCCTGACCCTACCAGGTTAGTCATGCTCCAAATTTAGAAGGAAGAATTCCTACTCCTAGGGAAATGGTAGTTGTTTGTTTTGTTCCATTGTGTGGCCAAACTTTTTTTCTGTTGATACTTAAAAAAATTTTTTTAACAATTTTTTGACTAAAATGATTAGTCAAAGGGGAGAAATTTTCAGAAACAAAAATGGTGTAAATAATTTATAACTTTGAATTTTTTTTCTCTCTTTCTCCTTTTACGTTGGTATAAAGAACTCTCCTACCCTAAACTTGAAGCTCCTTCAGGTCAACTAAGGAGCTACATGCAGAAACAAACCAAACTGCCAACAGTGTAATATTCTTAGGTTTGTTCTGAAAATGACTAATAAATCTCCCAGCTTCCCAGTTCCAAGCAGATTTTTTTAAGGCATTTTTAATCTAGACAGGGGATAGAGCCACAGACAAAATTGACATAGACTTTATATTCTTCAGGGATTTTAGCTTAAGTGGTATTGTTATATGCCTCCCTGTGTGACTTGGAAAAGTGACTTTTGCTTGTAGTTGGTTCAGGGTGATAGACTTCTGTCCTTCAAGCAACAGATATTTTGCAAACAAGTTGGTTTTCAAACTGGGGTTACCTCAGGTCAGTCTTAGAAGCAAGAGTGGTGAGTGAGCTCAGCACCTGGTAGCCACCACTAATACCCATGTGGGAGATTTTGCTGTGGCAGCTGAGTCAACAGCTGGGATTCTAAAATCCTTAACTTGCACATAGGATTTAGCTTTCTCACCCACAAAATTATGGTCCTATATTTACCATCTGTGTGTCACTTTATATTTATGAAATTATATAAAAAAGAATTTATTGGGGAAGTAAAGAAATAGTTTTGAAAATAATTTAAGACCATGAATCTGTGCCTTAGAAATGCAGTTTTGATGAGACATAGTCCATTAGACATAACAATAGCTCGTTAACAAAACTTTTGAAAGGAATCGTTATTAATTAAAAAAAAAAACAAAAACCATGAGCTATTGAAAAGGCTATCTATCCCCTTTACCAATAATGGCAGAGAGTTTTCTAAGCTGTTACAGAATTCATCCAATACTTTATTATCTTTAACTCTATCAATTTTAATATACAATGGAAAGAAAAAGAAAATTCACCTTATGGCCCCTTTTAGTGTCTTTTTCTTTTCTTTTTTTGCCTTATGTGCAAGGGAATTTGCTTTTTGCTGGAGTCTTTGAATTAAAGGAATGGCTGCCAAAATGCAGGTCACTTTGTCAGGTGTGGGACCTTTTAAGAAACAGAGAAACCTGATTTTACCAGGCTAATATGCACAGGTGAGATGCAAACCTACCACCAACGGTTCCTATTGGTATCATTAGCCTTCCTGGCCTATAAATAAATGGCCTCTCTTAGAAAGTGCTTCTAAGAATCATACTTTTATTCCTTTGCTAGGGCTGCTCTAGCAAAGCACCACAAATTAGGGGACCAAAACAACAGAAATTTATCATCACCCAGTCCTGGAGGCTAGACGTCTGAAACAAGAAGTTGTTAAGTTTGGTTCCTTCCGAGGACTGAGAGAGAGACAGAGTCTGTTCTATGCCTTCTTCCTAGCCTTGTAGATGCATCACCCTGATCTCCACTTCATCCTCACATGATATTCTCCTTGCTTCTCTGTCTTCAGATTTTTCCTTTTTATAAGGACGCTAGGCACACTGGTTTGGAGTCCATCCTAAAGACCCCTGTAAAGACTCTGTCTCCAAATAAGGTCACATTCACATACAGGTGAGTACCATCTTCACTTTTCCAATGTCGTTTCGCAAGAACCCAAAATGGTCTGATGAACTGAGATTTACTAACCAAATCAGCACAAGAAAAGGCAAATTATGTTTAAAAACAAAAAGCCAGTTACAGAGAGGGAGGCAGGCAAACCGTAAGAGACTCTTAAATACTGAGAACAGACTGAGGGTTGATAGGGGGTGGGGGTGAGGGGAAAGCGAGTGATGGGCACTGAGGAAGGCACTTGTGGGGATGAGCACTGGGTGTTGTATGGAAACCAATTTGACAATAAATTATATTAAATAATAAATAAATAAATAAATAACAAAAAGCCAGGGGCACCTGGGGGCTCAGTTGGTTGAGGGTCCAACTCTTGATTTCGGATCAAGTCATGATCCCAGTGTCATGGGATCAAACCCAGTGTTCGGCTCTGCACTAAACGTGGAGCCTGTTTAATATTCTCTCTCCCTCCTTCCCGCTCCCTCTCTCTCCCGCTCTCCTCTGCTTGCATGCATATATTTAAAATATATATATATAAAAGAAAGAGCTTCTAGGCATCGTGCTGCTGCTTCTGAGTGGTAGCCTGCAAACAAAGAAAGAGTGATTAAAGAGAAAATGATCCCCAAACAGGCTATGACTGGACTGAGGCATTGTGCTGGTCTGGGGAACAAAGGGCATAATATAATATATATATATTATAAATATTACTAGTGTGTCAGTTTTCATGCACACTCTTGATAAGTGCAGTGAGTGTTTTTCATGTCTCTGCAGTATTGCTGTCTTGAATTCATTGCTTATATTATTGCATAGGTACAAGGAGCCTGAGAGATGAATCTCTTACAAAGGAAACATTTTCACCTTTGCTTTTTTCTAGAACTGTAGGGTCACATACTTATTTTTCTTATTGCAAATGGCTGACTTCGAGCGGGAGTGGAGGGATTTTTTTTTAAGTCGAGTTTGGCAAAATATCAATTCAAATATGCTGCTTAGTTTTGGGAATTAAAAAAAAATCCAGTAGAATTCTGCTTGAAATGTTTACTCTTTCTCCAGATTTTGGATATGACTTAACATTAACTTTTACAGAGATACATTTTCCTTTTTTCAAAATAGCTTTAGGTTATTAATCTGATGTTAAAGTTTATAATCTGAGATGATTTGTTTTTTCTTATAAAGATTTCCAGTGTCAGTAATTCCATAACTGTATGGTCCTAATTTAAAATAATTGCTCTGAAGTAAAAATAAGCAACTCCGTCAGTGTGGGGCTTTAAAGGAAAGGGCAGTCTTCCAAGCGAATTATAAACAAATTGACCCAGGGGCGCCTGGGTGGCTTAGTCGGTTAAGCGTCCGACTTTCGCTTAGGTCATGATCTCGCGGTTCGTGGGTTCGGGCCCCGCGTCGGGCTCTGTGCTGACTGCCAGCTCAGAGCCTGGAGCCTGTTTCAGTCTGTGACTCCCTCTCTCTCTGACCCTCCCCTGCTCATGCTGTCTCTCTCTCTCTCTCTCTCCTAGAAATAAATAAAAACATTAAAAAAAAATTAAACAAATTGACCCTCTTAAGATTTTTATTCTTATCTAAAAACCCGTTCTTTGCCAGTAAGCCTCATGATTTTTTTTTTTTTTTTTTTTTTTTTTGTGTGTGGCTAGGAAAGCACAGTTCGTAATGGTCCATTATCCTCAGCCTTTCTGATTCAGACAAGTAAAAGCAAGCCCATGCCACAGGAAGAATGATTGATTTAGTTATATGGGCATAATTGTTCTATTAGGAAGATTCAGTTCGTTAAAGCTTAGGGGAATGAGAAAGTTAGAGGTGAGGCTGGCTAGACTTACCCTGACAGGGAGACAATCAAGTGAAGAGAAATCAATTGGCATCCACTTAATCGTCTATGATGTGTAAAAACTATTCCAAGAAATTAAGTTGCTATTTCCATTTTTTCTCTCAAAAATGAGAAATCAGTACTTTTAGTTCAAATAAAATGTGCATTCCACTTATAAAGATAGAATAATTTCAAGGTATATGAAGTTTCTTTAGAAATAGAATTTCATGCTAATATATATTATAAACATCGCTAGTACACACTTGCAGCTAAGGCTCCGGTTTATAAAGAACAGAGCATGTTATAGAAACAAGTTGATATTTTAAGAGCAAGGAAAATGATATATATGTGTGTGTATGTAATTATAATAATATAATTGTATATATTATACAGTATGCAGTATATATATAGTATATAATATATAATAGTGCATATAATTATATAATTTTTGGAGAACAAGATATATTACTGATAGATCCATGGTATTACAAGACTATAGTAATAATAATACATTAAACTTTCTGACGTTTTGGAGTTTTTGCAGAAATTTGATTTTTCACAGAGACTTGTAAGTTGGCTACTTCCTTTTAATCCTATTACTCAGGTGGAAACTGAATCTGAGTTGTTTTATTGTGAGTACCAGAACTGGGCTTAATTCTAGGCCTTTTGGACCTTGAGAATATCTAGGTAATCCCACTTATTTTACAGGTTAATAAAATTAAAATTTTGAAATTTCAGATGTGTTCAAGATCATGGCTTTAATTGACTTATATTTAAAATAAACTTTATTTATGGGCGCCTGGGTGGCTTAGTCGGTTAAGTGTCCGACTTTCGCTTAGGTCATGATCTCGCGGTTCATGGGTTCGAGCCCCGCGTCGGGCTCTGTGCTGACAGCNGTTAGGTCATGATCTCGCGGTTCGTGGGTTTGAGCCCCGCGTCACGCTCTGTGCTGACTGCCAGCTCAGAGCCTGGAGTCTATTTCAGAGTCTGTGTCTCCCTCTCTCTCTGACCCTCCCCTGCTCATGCTGTCTCTCTCTCTCTCCTAGAAATAAAAATATTAAAAAAAAATAAAATAAACTTTATTTAATTTTTAAATAATTCCGAAGTACATTTTATTATAAAGGATTTAAACTGTGTAGATGCAAAAATTAAAATGTGAAATCACCTTTCCTATTCTATCTACAACTGTTGTCAGTTTGCTGTGAGTCATTTCAGACATACCTCTATGGATGTATCCACAAAAGAACATATATACACAAATACTCATACCCTCTCTCTCACACACAGTGTATGATTTTTTAAATTCTTTTTTTAATGTTTGTTTATTTTTGAGAGAGAGAGAGAGACAGACAGAAGTGAGCAGAGGAGAGGAGGAGAGAAGGAGACACACAATCCAAATCAGGTTCCAGGCTTTGAGCTGTCTGCACAGAGCCCGATGCGGGGCTCAAATCACAAACCATGAGATCATGGGCCCAAGTTGCTTAACCGACTAAGCCACTCAGGCACCTCCTGTGTATGATTTATCTATTTATAAATGAATGATAAAATTAGTATTGACAATGTTTTTTTCTGCATCCTGATTTAAAAAAAATTTTTTTAAATATTTTTATTTATTTCTAGGAGAGAGAGAGAGACAGCGTGAGCAGCGTAGGGTCAGAGAGAGAGGGGGATACAGAATCTGAAGCAGGCTCCAGGCTCTGAGCTGGCAGCACAGATCCCGACGCGGGGCTCGAACCCACGAACCGCGAGATCATGACCTAAGCGAAAGTCGGACGCTCAACCGACTAAGCCACCCAGGCGCCCCTAAAAAAATTTTTTAATGTTCATTTATTTTTGGGAGAGAGAGAGAGACGATGCATGCAAGCGAGCAGGGAAGGGGCAGAGAGAGAGAGAGACATAGAATGCAAAGTAAGCTCAGGCTCTGAGCTGCCAGCACAGACCAACGAGGGGCTCAAACTAAGGGAAGAGGAGATCATGCCCTGAGCCGAAGTGGAACACTTAACAGACTGAGTCACCCAGGTGACCCTCTGCATCCTGATTTTAAATTTCAATACAGGTAGAGAATCTCTTGTATTCAGAATAGCTCTCCCATTCTTTTAAATTGCTACATAGTATTCTCCTATAGAAAACCATAATTTATGTAACCATTTCTGTGTCTTGGTGGGCACTTATATAGTGTTTAATTTATTTCTTTAAACAAGTGGGTAGCTTGTAAAAATGTTGGAATATTTTAAAGAATAAATTTCTGGAGGTGGTAGGCACTGGAAATTTGCCTTTCATCAAGGTTCTATACATTTTTACTCAATAAATTGTTGGAGGAGGTCATCAAGAGCACGTGACCACTAGTTGACCCCAGAGCTAGATCCTGGCAATCTGTGGCTCCTCACCGCCCCCCTCCCCTGGCCTTGGAATATACATTCCCTCCCTGGTTCCCCCAGCCAGAGTTATTTTCAAGGACATGGCTCTGTGAGAGGGAGGTGCTGTTCAGGATCTCTGGACTGCATGCCTGAACCCAGCTGATACCTCTCTGTAAGCTTTTAAGATTATGACGAAGATCTACTCCTCTTGTGGCTACTCAAGAGAAGCCTGGTAAGGAAGTTCTCTTGTTTATTAAACTGCCACTTACAAACCTGGGTGGGGAGGGTGGGGGTGGGGGGCTGCCTCTCTCCTTGGTCTCTGCTTTGCCCTCCGTGCTCAGAAACGAGTTTCAGATTTCCCCCAGGAAGCCCCCAAGTTTTGGAACCAACTTACATCCACCGACTTACATTGAAAAAAATATATATATTAATTTTTATTTGTGCAATGGAAAAATGGATATCTATTTTAAAAATATTCAGTGTGGGGGTACCTGGGTAGCTCAGTCAGGTCAAGATCAGACTCTTGATCTCCCCTCAGGTCTTGATCTAAGGATGGTGAGTTCAAGCCCTGCTTGGGCTCTGCTCTGGGTGTGAAGCCTACTTAAAATGTGTCTGAGCAAATTTTCATTTGCTGATTGGCTGCTTATATTTCTTTTCTCTGAAATATCTTAAACAACCCATTTTTTCTAGTGAGTAATTTATATTTTCCTTTTGATTTTATAAATAATTTGCATATTAAGGATATTAATCTATTGCCTGTTATCTAAATTAAAAATATTTTCTTTTGACATTGGACTTTTTAATAATTTCTTTTATGTTTTAGAAGTTTTACATTTTTATGTAATTCAGTAGGTCAATCTGTTTCTTTATGGCCTCTGAGTTCTGTTAGAATTTGTTACCTCCAAATAATTAAAAATAAGCCCTCTATATCTTTCATGAATTTGTTCCTTAAGATACTAAAATTTCTGTTATAATGTAATGATAATTACATTAAATGATAATTACATTAAATGACAATCATTACAAAAATGATAATTTTATTGAAATTCTAGTTAGTTAACATACAGCATAATATTAGTTTTAGGTGTGCAATATGGTAATTTAACACTTTCATAAAACACCCGGTGCTCATCACAAGGTGTCCTGCTTAATTCCCATTACCTATTTAACCCATCCCCCAAACTCCCTCCCCTCTGATAACCATCAGTTTGTTCTCTAGAGAATTTTGTTTTGCCTCTTTTTTTTCTCCTTTGCTCATTTGTTTTGTTTCTTAAATTCCACAGATGAGTGAAGTCATATGGTATTTTCTTTCTCTGACAGGCTTGCTTTGTTTAGTATAATACTCTTTAGCTCCATCCATGTCCTTGCAAGTGGAAAAATGTTATTCTTTTTTATGGCTGAATATTATTCTATCCTATTTGTTAAATAAACTCTATTCCCTACTGATTTCAAAAGCTAAAAAGTAAATGTACTAACTTCTTATTTATACATAACATGAATCTGTTTTGGGAATGTCTCTTCTGTTCTATTGCTCCACTTACCTATATCTGTTATCAACACCCTATTTTACTCTGTATTTCTAAAAGCTGTCACTAGAGTATGTAATCATGCATTATTTCTTTTTTTTTCCAAAAAGGGGGCTTTTCTATAAATATCTTCCATTCATTAGAATCAGCTTTTCAAATCCCATTAAAAAATTGGAATTTTGGGGGTGCCTGGGTGGCTCAGTCAGTTAAGCATCCGACTTTGGTTCAGGTAATGATATGGTTCGTGAGTTCAAGCCCCACATCAGGCTGCTTTCTGACAGTGTGGAGCCTGCTTGAGATTCACTCTCTCTGCCTTTATCTCTCAGAATATATAAACTTAAAATTTTTCAAAGAATTGAAACTTTGGTTGGGGTTTCCTGTCACTTGTATATGAATTTGGAAAGAATTACTATGTTCATGCTGTTGACTCTTTTCATCATTTAAGAGAGTGAGAGTATATGTGTATCCTTCAGTATGTTTCATATTTTATTAAAATTCTTGTTCAAGTTTTGTAAATTTCTTATTAGTTTTATTCTTAGAATTTTACATTTAAAAATTTTGCCTCTTGGGGCACCTGGGTGGCTCAGTTGCTTAGGCATCTGACTTCAGTTCAGGTCATGATCTAGCGGTTTGTGAGTTTGAGCCCTGCATCAGGCTCTATGCCGACAGCTCAGAGCCTGGAGCCTGCTTCAAATTCTGTGTTTCTCCCTCTCCCTGCCCCTCCCCTGCTCATGCTGTGTCTCTCTCTCAAAAATAAAAAACATTTGAAAAGGAAAATTTTTTAATTTTGCCTCTTTTATTTAGATAGAATTCACATGAAACATTGCAAATTCAATGTATACAACATGTTGATTTGATACGTTTATATATTGGAATGTTTTTTTGATCTATTTTTTTTCACTACTTGTTTGCTTTTCAGTTTTTACAGTTTCTATTGATGTATCTTCAAGCTCAGAGACTCATTCCTCAACTGTGTCCACTCTATTCATAAGCCCATCAAAGGTATCCTTCATTTCTGTCACAGTGTAGCATTTCTTTTGGTTCTTTCAAATTAGGATTTGCACGTCTCTACTTGCATTGCCCATCTGTTTTTGCATGCCATCTACTATATCCCTTAGACCCCTTAACACATTAGTTGTTTTAAATTCCTGGTTTGATCATTCCAGCATCCCTGCCATGTCTGTTCCTGATGCTTGTTCAGGTTCTTCAAACTGATTTTCACCTTTTAGGATGCTTTGTAATTTTTTCTTGATACCTGGACCTGATGTGCTGGCTAAAAGGAACCGCTCTAAATAGGCCTTTATCAGTGTGGCAGTGAGGGATGTAGGGGAGGGAAGTGTTCTAGATGGTGCCTCTGGACTGTGTGCTTCATGAAATTTCTCATTCCCAATCCCCGTTAAGTGGGACAGATGGCTAGAATGGGCTAGAGTTGGGTATTTCCCTTCTCTCACATGGAAGGCTAGATCTCGAGTTAGGAATTCTTTCCCCAGGTCAGTTAGGCTCTGATAATATCCTAGCAGGCTAGGCTCTGGTTCACTAGCTTCACCTGAGGACAGGCCTGGTTAAGAAGAACCCAGTGTTGTAGTGTAATTCAAAATGGCTGTTTCTCCCCCGCCCTTGCTCTAGGCCCAAGGGAATTTTTCTCTGTGATGCACTGTGGAAACCCAGTCACGCTCGTGGTGGTAGATCTTACAAGTACTGTGGGGTCACCTATGATTAAGTCCCATTGGAGTTTTTAATGGTGAGAGATGCACTGAGATCTGGCTATTGGTCAATTACAGGTCAGGTTTTCCTACCTTCGTACTGCTTCCTGCAGGTTGAGTCTCTGCTCCAAGTATTTCCTATATTTGCCTGTCTCTCCAGTCTTGAGGGCTGCAGAGTGCCCTCGGTACTCACGTCCCAGGATCCTAGAAGAGATACTGACTTTTTAGCCTTCTCAACTTTTTAGTCGCTGTTATAAAGGAGTAACAAATTCCAAGCCAACCATTTATTTTCATTATATCTGGTTGTAATTGTTTATAGAAAAACTATTGATTTTTACTGCTGAGTAGTTTATGGCAATCTTGATAATTAGTAAATCTATTAGTGTCTGAGTTTATATCTTTGTCCAGGTATAAAATTATATTATCTGAACAAATGATAATTTTGATTTTCTTTTAAATATTCACACTCATTATTTTTATTGGTTATTATATTGACTAGAACTTCATTATTTTGTTTCTGAATTTACTAGAAAGTCTTCTAGTAAAATTTGCCCTCCTCGTATTTTTTAATGAAAACTAATCATTTGACATTATGAATATTGAATTTGATAATTTCATTTTTATCTTAAAATGCTCTGATGGTAAAATTATATATAATAGTTATGTATACAATTTATATTTCTATCATAGTTATAGTTGTGTCTGCATAGATGCCTAACAACACTTTTTATCCTCTTTTTTATTCATGATAAAAATTAAAAATGCATATCATTTTATATTGCAATTTTGAGAGCCAATTTGGCTTTATTAATGTATTTTGTTTTTCACTTAGTTTTCTTGTTCTTCTGCTTTCCAGTTTAAGAATTTGTGCTTTAATATTTATTCATTTTTCCCCATTTTGAGTTCCTTTTCTTGCATATCTGAAAGTCTCAATCTTTGGGGTTGTTTTGATTAAAGTCAAAGATCAAAATAATATTCCTTTTGTGGTATTATGTTCCAAGATTCAATATTATTGATAAAAATGATATTAATATGACTTCATTCTTTGTGAGAATCCTGTGTCACAAAAAACAGCAAAGCCCCAATAAAGGCCAGGTTATAAAATACAAATGAAGGAAAACTAGATGACTAATAGTTATATGAAGAAATGTTCAAAATTCTTTGTAATCACAGAAATTAAAATTAAAATGTAGTATTACTTTTTACTCATCAGATTGAGAAACAGCGATACATAGCTTTTTAATTCCAAGTGCTGGAAGATATTTAGGTAGAAAGGAATCTCATATGCTGATGTGGAAAGTGTATATGGGCTCAACCAGCATCCAGACTTTTTATACCACTTGGTGACGTTAGGTATGCCTACCCAGTATCCCAGAAACCGAGCTCCTAGGGCTACGTCCCTGAGAAATTCTACGCAGGGTGTCAGGAGACATTGATGATGATTTGTAGTAGCAAAGTGTTACAGGCAACCTAAGTATCACTGGGGAAATGACAAGTGTAATGTGGTTGTGTTCTTCAACATATCCTGAGGCAGCTAGAAACGATGACTAGATACACACAAAGAACTTGATAACTCTTAGAACATAGTTATTTGTGAAAAAAAAAACAACAAAGCAAGGTAATATAATAAGGTTTGCAGCACAATACCACTTACATACTCTAAATGCAGCAATGCCCAAAATAAAATTTTATATGTCCCTATTAACATAGAAGTGTAAAGGACTAAGAATAACAAAGATGTTTTTGAAGAATGAAATTAAGAATAGAAGACTAGTCCTTTTAGATATCAGGACTTATTATAAAGCTATAGTCATTAAAACAGATACCCCCATAAGGAATAGAATAAGAACGCCTGGGTGGCTTAGTTGGTTAAGTGTCCAACTTCAGCTCACGTCATGATCTCACAGTTTGTGTTTTCGAGCCCACAGCAGGCTCTGTGCTGACAGCTTAGAGACTGGAGCCTGCTTCACATTCTGTGTCTCCCTCTCTCTCTGTCCCTCACCCACTCTCTCTCTTTCTTTCTCATTCTCTCTCAAAAGTAAATATCTTTTTAAAAAAGGAATAGAATAGAACACAACGCTTGGAATTTTATTTATGACAGCAGTAACATGATGTGTTAGCGAAAAATGGAAGGACCCTTAATCAGTGAAACTGTACAAATGCTTATCGATGTGGAAATATCAAAGTGTGCAATGGGAAGTGTGCATACAATGCACCCACCAAAAAAGGACAAACAGAATATTCATAAAGAAAATTGCTTCTACAACTATTGTCTAAATACTCAGACATTTAGGTTCTTAAGTATTTTCTAACCTAAGAGTGGTTTAAGATAGTTTTAAAATTTCCAAGTGGTAAAGTATTTTTTCTTTCTACGTTTGAAAACCTTTCAGAATGATTATATAGCTAGCTAATAGAATCTGTAGTTTAAAAAAGTTTGCAAATTATTTAGGTTTTCACACGATCTTTTTTTTTTATTTTAGAGAGAGAGAGAGAGAGAGTGCGAGCATAAGCAGGGGAGATGGGCACAGACAGAGAGAAAGAGAGGGAATCTCAAGGTTTCTCCACGCTTAGCATGCAGCATGACACAGGGCTTGATCCCACAGCCCTGGTATCATGGCCTGACCCCAAATCAAGAGACAGCAGCTCAATTGAATGAGCCACCGATGCACCCCCCCCATATGATCAGTTTTTATAAAATGTTTAAAAGAAAACTTCTCCTATCATAGTAGTATGTTGTATATGTATTATGTGTCAGACTATCATCTATATTTTCTGTGTGTTTTGTTTATAGATTTTGCTATTTAGTTTTAAAATTTTTTGATAAGTTTTCTATTTCTGCTATTTTGGAAGGTTTAGACTTTTATTTTGGTACTCATTGAAGTTAACTTTATAAACTTATATACGTACTTTTTAAATGTTTGTTTATTTTGAGGGGGGAGGAACAGAGAGAGGGAGAGACAGAGTTTCAAACAGGCTCTGCACTGTCAGCACAAAGTGCAATGTGGGGCTTGAACCACGAACCATGAAATCATGACCTGAGCTGAAATCAAGAGACAGGTACCTAACCGATTGAGCCACCCAGGCGCCCCAAGGACAGAATTTCCAATAGTAGTATATCTTGATAGTAAGTGATATATAATATGCTTAAACTTCTTTCTGTTTAATCATAGACTTTAGAGGTTGTCTTTTATTGACCACATACTAAGATGGATTTTAAAAAATTGGTACATTTGTCAATGTTCCTTCTACCTCTCTTTGTGGCTACTCCAGTTTTGTGGTAGCTTAGTTTGTTTTCATGGTTATGTGACACTTCTTAGTGAATAAACACAAACCAAAACAACTGTGGATCTGTTTTTCTCTTGTCATGTGGTGTCTCCTCCTCAGTTCTTCTTTTCAGATAGAGTTGTGGGAAAATAATGATTACAGATTTGATCTCTGCTCTAACTTTGTTAGAAGTTCTATTTCAAGGTTCAGTTCCTCTAGGCAAAGGTGTAGGCCATGATCTTAAAATACCTTTATATTTTCTTTCTTTTTTTCCACTCAATTCATTAGCTTAATTAGATGTATCATTTGTTCCAGACAGAATATGCAAAAGATAGCAAAACTTGACTTTGGCCAAGGAGCTTATAGAGGAGGACACAGGCAATGGAGAGTTTCTTAACATTTTTCCCTTGGCCATTAATTTCCTTAGAGCTTCTACTTAGTTTTCTCTTTTGATTTTTGTTCTGGTTAGACACAGACAAATGTTTATTTTTTGAAATTTTTAGCATTTCACATCTTATTCTGAAAAAACTTAAACCTATTCAAAAGAAGAGAAAATTATATAATATAGCATCATATACTCATCACTTCTATAGTTATCAACCTCATGTCCAATTGGTTCATTTATACTCTTATCCTGTTCCTATTCCTTTCTCCTGGATTATTTTGGTGATAACACACTAGATGTCATAATACATCATTTATATATATTATAACCATATCTCTGAAAGATGACCCATTTAAAAATGTAACCTCTATTGTGTCTAGTTAGTGTTTTTTGTAAACACTAACTAGATCCTTTAATATTATGAAACATACAAAGATTGTTTAAATTCTCACACTTCTATCTAATTATTTCTAAGAATTTTATTCTTTAAGTCAGGATCTAAATAAATTCTATGCATGGAGATTGGTGGTCATGCCTCATAAGTCTCCTACTATAGTTTCTACCCCATCTCACTATTAATTTTCTTGCTATATTTTGCTGAAGAAAACATTGTTTGTGTTACAGTTTTTCACAGTCTGAATTGTGCTGGTTGCATCCTGTGGTATTTCTACATTAAAAAAGTATAAGCAAACATACTCTCTTAGATTAATGGTAGGATTTAAAGCATCTTTAAAGATGAATAACGTGTGTGTGTGTGTGTGTGTGTGTGCACGCGCATCTATGAATATATGTGTGAGGTTGGAGAAGAGTAGCAGGGATGGAGAGCAACAACACAAATTTAAGAATGTATGCTAAATATTGGCTTGGTTTGTTTGGATTTATAGAAACTTGCCAAAATGCCAAATAGGCTAGGAGTCTATTTAATTTGATTGTTAATATGCTAAGGTTTATAATTACATGATTCTTTTTCTAACAGATTCTATGAGGTAGTTTACTTTTCAAAGAATATGTAGATTCCATTGAGTTTATCTGAGTAATTGTGAATATGGTCTTTGTTCACATTCCCAAGTATGAAGGTATCATTGACAAATACAAGGTTATCTGGACATTTTTTTAAAAAATTAAAACTATTGAAAGTTAGCAATGAGCTGAATGTGACTTAGTATTCACTTTTATTTATGAGTGAAATAAGCATATGAATATTAAGTATTAACATTGCTATATTGATTCTTCAAATTTAATTTAATGTAGCTCTACTCTTTGAGAATAATTTCTCTATTTTGTTTATTTGATAATTGCCAATGATTCTTGTCTCCTGGTATTTAGGCTCTTTTGTTTTTTCCTCTCACACTGGACCCAGCTTGATTCAGTGAACTTTTCTCTAGTGTTTTTAATTTATTTTATCATTTTTATACTATTTATGTATATTGATAACTGTCAAATTTTGACATGTTATAAGAAAACTTTATTTACTCGGATTCTAGGCAAAATGCTCATGTCAAGAATGTCAGTTAATGGATGATGGATGATGCTCTCCAAGGGACTGCTCATGGTTGGAAATGTGTCAAGTCTTGGAGGATATGTAGTAAAAGGTGAACAGTGTGACATGGTTGTGCTGACACAAAATGGAAGGAAAGAGAGATTCTTAGAATTTTGAAAATAAAACTTGAGAGCATGAGGGCCTAAAGAGATTTTTGAAAAATTGTTACCAGTATAATGGCACAGCTCTGTGATATCCATGGGCCACATTGGATAATCTGTAATCAAACTCTTCTGGCTAGTCAATGTATAAAGAGTTAGATTCTTTGTGGTGAATCTTGGGTTTTACAGCTAAGAGCATGCCTGCCTAATTTTATATTGATTTTCATCTATTATTTCATGTCTCTTCTTTCCTTAATTCCCTGTTCTCATCCTATCCACTGTCCATATCTGCTCTTCTGACTCTCTGAATCAATGCATGGACATGCCATCTAACTTATCAGTCAAGATAGAAACAAGAGAGTCATCTTTAACATTTATTATCCCTTAATTTTCATAAACATTCATTGAGCCATGTCATTGAGATGTTTCCTGAAATATCTCTCAAATCTTTCTTCTCTGATCACAACTTCATTGACATTGCTTTAAATTAGAAACTGTGTGTGTTCTAAAATATTAAAATAGCTTCCTGACTCTTATATCTATCTCTAGAAACCGTCTAGCTCTAAACAATTTTTCTATTTCCATTAATTTTTGTTGCTGTTGTTACAGGACAGATATGACACTGCCGAATTTTAGAGAGAAACCTTAAATGGCAATGAGTTACCAATGTTAAAAGTCCAGATACCTTAGGAAGACAGGTTCATCACCTTGACCGAATATATCTTTGGGAATTTCACTACTATTTAATACAATTCCTTTAACTGTAAAAGAGAATCCATTACTGAAGCTCTTTTTTTTTTTTTTATAATTTAAATGTTTGTTTATTTTGAGAGATAGAGCAATAGCATAAGTGGTGAAGGCT
Organism: Hyaena hyaena; assembly: GCF_003009895.1. Lineage (NCBI taxonomy): Eukaryota > Metazoa > Chordata > Mammalia > Carnivora > Hyaenidae > Hyaena > Hyaena hyaena. The sequence continues at coordinate 112,541 of NW_024082605.1, read as the reverse complement.
CAGAGAAGAAGGAGACAGAGTATCTGAAGCAGGTTCCATGCAGGACTCAAACTCAAAAACCATGAGATCATGACCTGAACTGTGAGATCATGACCTGAGCCGAAGTCAGACGCCCAACCAACTAAGCCACCCAAGCACCCTGTTACTGAAACTTTTGATAGCCTTTGTTTGGCCCAGGGATGGACAATGGACAATGCAGAGGCAATTAAAAACTTTTCATGGATAGTGGATAATGGGAGGAGTTTGGAGTTGGGCTGGAGAAACAAAGAGAGAAAGATAAAGATTAAAATTTGGTCTGAAATTTGGTCTCTCCATGTGACTGGATCTCTTTCATGTGAATTTAAGGGACTGTTGGAGGTCATTTCCATGTGGCTTGAGTAGCAAAGAGAATATGTATATTGAAAGAAAGTATTTAAATAGATAATCAGAAAGAAGCACATATGAGACGGAAAGAGCATGCTCCTTGAGTTCTCTGAAGCCTTCTACTTCCTGATTTCCAGAGACTTGGGTTTCTGTGTTTAAAGAAAATAAACAAAACCCTAAGCCAATGAATCTAACTGTACTGAGGAAGAAATGGAAGATACAAGTAATTCTACTAATTATTGAGTGAGAAGGGTAATTTTATTAAACATTTGTTCAATTCTGACACACTTAAAGAATTGATAAAGTTTTAAAAATCTGTTACATCTCTACAAAAGCCATTGATGTACATTCACAATTTTGAATTAAAATTAGGTAAATGAACTATTAACAGGATAGTGACACAATTATTAATTTCTCTTCGACTTTTATCTGAAATTTGAATCTCTGCCACTAGTTCAGAAAGGAAAAAAATTATCTGTAAACAGTATTTAACATGTAATTGGAATGAGATGTGTTTTTCTTAGCCAAGTGTGAAGTATGAAAACTATGCCCTCCACCCTACCTCTGAGTTTACCTATTCATGACCATAGATTAGTTTCTTGTTAAATAACATTGTCAATGTAAGCTATCTGGAATGTCTCTATTGGCCCCAAGTTGAATATAAGACTTAAACCTGAAGATAAATGGGCTCTCCGGACCCAGTCTCTAAAAAGGGCCACCAGCAATTAAGTCCAAAATCTTCCCACTCTAATCCCTTCATATTAATCTTGAGGATGTCTCCTCTACTGGCTAGACTGTATTGGAGACAGATAGAAATATGTATCTAGTGATTTAAGAATGGTAACTTCTGAGATCAATAAGTGCTCTGAAGGATATAAACATTGTCATGTGTTAGAAGGCTACTGGGGCAGGCACTTTGGATAGGGTGGTTAGCAAGGGACTCTGAAAAGATGACAGATGTGCTAAGAATTAAGTAATAAAAAGGATTCAACTACCTGAACATCAGCAGGAAGAGCATACCACCCAAAGGAATGGCACGTGCAAAGATTAGGAAGTGGGAATGTGTTGCAGAACAGAAAGAAGGCTAACGAGCATCTGAGAGGCATAGAAAATAGTAGTTAGTTTTATGATTTTTAATGTATTTGCTAGAATAAGTCTGACCATGACAATATAAACAATTTGGCCTTCTCAGTTTTCAGTATGTAATAACAATGAGATATATCTTTATATCCAGTCTTCTTAACTTGAATTATTATAATTAATTAGAAAACTTGTTGATTCTTAGATTCTTAAGTTAAGAAATAACTTTCATTGGAGACATGAATACCTAGAAATTTTATATAAAGTTCTATCAGTACCATGGAGCAAAACATTCTAGTCAGTATCATTCACATGCTTTTGTCTGACTATAAAGGGGAATACTCTCTACTCTTCATGTCCACTTTCATGAACAGTTTGAACTTGCGTACCTAATGTGGGTTATCATGTACATTTTTTTTGCGGGGAGAGGGGGCATCAAATTATGGGTCTTTTCTCCTTGGAAGAATTTGCAAGTATATAACTTTTAACTTACTGTAAAACTTGCAAAGTCATCGCTTTGAACAGATCTTTACTTTGTAATCTTAAAAAGACTATCAGTAGCTAACAGAATGCCATGGCGTTTTTAATCCATTGATGACTTGCAGGAAGTTATTGTAAGTCAATATACAAGGTTCATCAGTTCAGCGTCTAAAGCAGCAGAAATTGACTTACAGGCGTAGGTGTACTTCAGTACTCTAGTTATTAGCTCCATTTGTCAATATGGAGAAATGAAGGATAAGAAAGATTAATTGGGTTTGCCAGGGTTATAAAACATTGGAGTGACAGGAGAGAAAGAGCCTATGTTGTCTGACACCCAAATCCCAGCTCAGAGTCCTACATAATATTGCCTCCAGCTAAGCGCCACCAGTTTGGTGGATAACAGGCTCATTGTAATGCTTTTTATTGTGACTCTTTGATAATTAATGACTAGGGATGCCTTCTCTGTTCTTTCTAAGATGTTAAACTGTTTCTCAGTGAGTTCGCAGTCATGAATCTTTGTTCTGTACTTGCCTATATTTCTCGCCCCATTGGCTTCACAGTGAGATGGAATACGGGAAAGATGGAAAGCCTCTGCCCTTTTTTCCATTAGTGACAATATTTTTCCAGTTCAGTTACAGGTTTAAGCATAGGCTCTTTGTTAGCTAATTCATCTAACACCTCACTCACACAGAGCCCAGAACATACAAATGCTTCCTAAATCTTTATGTTCTTATTCTATTAATTTCAGAGATGAAGGAATGTGGTATTTTTTCCATTTGTACTTTATATCTTTTTATCATGAAATATATATGAGTTCTGCAATAACTTACTGATAGTATGGGTTAGCAAGAATTATTGATTAAACCCTACTTGTTTGTGAATAACTACTTTTTAACCCAATTTCTCATGGGCTAGGATTTGTTTCATAAATGAGATTTGCCTTTGTGACATGTAGCAATACTTTGAGAAATGTAAATGATGACATTGAAGTCTTTCCGTCAATAATATCATATAATACATATAATTAATTTTCTTACCACATCCCAGAGGCAGTTGAAAATTGGAGACTTTTCTTCTTCAAAATGTGCTGAGCACACTTGATATAGTATATCTTGATAAAAAAGACTGCGGCAAGATTCAAAGGAAATAAAATGGAATAAAATGTCTTGTTGCTCTGGAAGCAAAAGGAATTGAATAATCAGTTGCCAGTCAATTGTGATTTCACCCCAGAGAACATAACATTAGTAACACTAAATGTGGAAGGAATATACACAAAGCTGTTTTCCTACTGTGTGATCCTTAAAATATTTGAGTGATTTACTTATTACATGCCCTTTCTACTTAAAATACATGCATTATAAATTCTGATTGCATTTAAAAAATTAGAACAGTCAAGTTTTATCTTTTCAAATTTTTACCTGTTTTATCATTGCATTTAACCAACATGATTTAAAATTATAGGTACCATGCATGTTTCCATATAGTTTCATCTTATTACATACAACTTAATTAACAATATTTCAGCAAAATAAATCTCGTTTTTTCACAATATACCCTTGTAATTATTAAAATTCTTGGGCTTTTCTTGTATAGATTTACTTGCATAACCATATGCATCTGTTAGAAGAGTTAACATCTAATCTAAAGAATTTTTTCTTCCTTTGATTGATGGACAATTTTTAAAGAATGTACTTTGTCAAGAAGCCTTTGCCTTTTCCTTCCTGAAATCCCTGTTTCAAACCAGTGCTAGCAATTTCCTGTCTGTGATGGCATTCAAGACATGAGATATCCTTGTCTTTGACAGCAAAGGACGTTTGTTTTGTTTGAGCTGCACTCTTATCACTGACAACAATAAAATTGTCAAGTGTGTTATTTGAAACATCAGATTCAATAAGAACCTTTGTGTAAGTAAGGGACATTGAAAATAATAATGTTTTCTTTCTTAACCAATGGAGCACACAGCTAGAATTTGGAATATTTGTAGATTCCATGATAAAATATAATTGCAAGAGAATATAATTATAAAGGATCAAGGAGGATATTTTTGTAAATGACAGAGTAGAATGCAAGCTATTTATAAAATAATGCATTAAGAATCAAGGGGATTATAACAATTAGTTTTTAAATTACAAATTTAATTTTCAACAAAGTTTTGATGTTCAATACCTGAAGTTGTCACAGAAAAAAAAATGAAGATAAACATTAGACTTCTATATCTCTGTTTATTAGCTCACCATCAATTGGAAACATTATTTATTCACTCATTCATTCTCCATGTTGGTTGAATGCATGTCCTTCTAATCCAATTTATTTCTAAACCGTATTTCTGAATGGATTCATTCTTTGCAAATGAATGGAAATTTACCAACTACTTTGTGACTTGCTGAGGTAAATTAAATAGAAAGAAGTTAAAGGATTAAATGTAAGGTACACAACTTTTAAAGTCTTACATTTTTATACTACTGCTGGCAAAAATTACAGGTACATTGAATCTCAGAAAGAATTTCAGTAAGAATATATTCATAGTTATATGAATATATAACTATGTTCTATTAAATGAAAATAGTAGTAAATCTGCCACAGTATAAGATCCTACACACAGAGTAGGAGCTGTGAAAGTATTAAAATAGTCATTGGAAATTTTTATTTTTAGCATCTGTGAAGCAACTCTATATTAATAATTATAATTAGGTCACATTTTTACTTTATAAGTAGAGTAATTTAGTCTTTAACTCCTCGGGTTTTCTTTTGCTTTGCGAGGTTCCTAAAATATAAATTTAGAAAATGTACCTTGAAACACAAAATTAGTGAACACGTATGATAGGGACAAGGCTGTATTATAATATTTTTTCATTTTAAATGTATTACATGTTTTGGGACACTATATAGGCAAAGGGAAAAAATATGCATGATATTGCAGTCCTTACCAACAAAATTTTAGTAAGAATTCTCATGTCAGTTTTTCTTAAGTGTAACTATGAAATAGCCTATGAAATTCTATTTTTTTCTGGAGTAATGTATAAGCTCCATATGTCTGAGAAGATACAACTTCTTTTTAAGAGGTGGAGGATTTAAAATGGAATGTATTTCCTATGTGCTTACACATCTGAAGAGGCATCCGGTGTAAAATCCATTAATTCCTAAAATGTGTCTAGTGTCTAAAATGGAGGAAAGGTAGGGCACCTGGGTGGCTCAGTCGGTTAAGGTTCTGACTTCAGCTCAGGTCATGATCTTGTGATTCGTGAGTTCAAGACCCTCATCAGGCTCTGTGCTGACAACTCAGAGCCTGGAGCCTGCTTCAAATGCTGTGTCTCCCTCTCTCTCTGCCCCTCCCCTTCTCATGCCCTCTCTCTCTGTCTCAAAAAATAAAATAAAATGTTAAAAAAACTAAAAAAAAAAAAAAAAAAAAAAAGACAGAGGAAAAGAGAAGAACACTCTGTTCTATTATTACATTTCTTTCCTTTCATTTGATTTCCTCCTTGCTTCTTATCTTCTGTCACTTGCTCACATATACACACCCCTGATTCACATACAGCCCAGGAATGTTAGATTCATTTCTAGATTTGCTGCTGAGTTGATGCCATTTCCCCACACTGAGTAGGTAAACTGCAGGAGACCATTTAGGCATTTGAAAAATAATGTTTCATTTTTAAAGATTTTACTGAGAAAAAGTATTTGCTCTGAATTAGAGGACTTCAGAAGTTGAAATGAATAGGTAAATACATAATTACAGTGAGTTAGTAGGAGAGCTATGCATCGTTTAAATTTTTTCAAGCCATGGTGTATTAAATTATTAAAATGCACCAAAATGGGGGCGCCTGGGTGGCTTAGTCGGTTAAGCGTCCGACTTTCACTTAGGTCATGATCTCACGGTTCGTGGGTTCGAGCCCCGCGTCGGGCTCTGTGCTGACTGCCGGCTCAGAGCCTGGAGCCTGTTTCAATCGTGACTCCCTCTCTCTCTGACCCTCCCCTGCTCATGCTGTCTCTCTCTCTCTCCTAGAAATAAATAAAAAACATTAAAAAAAAATTTAAAAAAAATAAAATAAAATAAAATGCACCAAAATGAAAATGAGTCTTGGACCATTTACTCTTTTTAAAAATATTACTATGTATTCATAATATATATAATATGTGCAGTTATTACTAATCTAATGACAATGCTAGCCAAATAGCCTAGAATTTAGTCAGTAATATGTCACATGGCTTTTCCTTCTAATGCATACTATGTAGCCAGAACTCCAGCTGACTCTATTATGTCTAGGCTTTTACCAGATTACCTTTAGAACTTCTGGTAGTCTCCAGCAAATGCAGATACATCTGTTCTAGTCACTGCCACATCAAGTGGCCATCTGGCTCTAGAATCCTTCTCTTCACCCAGCTCACAGTTTACTACATGCTTTGTAGCGTGTCACCTCAACCTCTGTGTTAAGACTTACTTCTCTCAGGTGGCTGTTGTTGGTCCAAACTGCTTCATTTTAAGTTTGGGCGAGAGCTGGCTTTTTAGTTCCCCACAGGAATCACTGAGAACAGGTTATAATGTTTAACAAGATTTTAGTGAAGGCTTGGGAACAATAGAAGAGAAAAAATAATACAAAGAACTTTAAAAAGGTTTCTCAATAGATCTACTCTCAGTGCAAGCCAGTAGCAAAACTCTTCCTCCTTCACCAGGCTCCGTCTAATATATAAAGGTGTCAGGCATTATTTGTTGTTGAATTAATTAATAGAATTAAATATTTTTAGAACCCACCCATTCAAATGCATTTGCAGAGTTTTTGAACTAAAAGCCTCTTGACCTCCCAACTGGCCAACTTGCATTGGGATTCAATTTACCTCCCCTCAAAAGAGCCATGTCCCTTCCCTTCAAAGTTAGCACAAGCTCAACTTTCTCCTCATCCAAGGATAAGGGTTATTTCTGAAGTAGTGATTGTTATAACACTTCCATTATTCTAGTATTCTGTGGGCTATGCTACTTTTAAGTAGTAAGGAAAAAAAGTAGCATCATTTCAGTTAGTGTGATACCAGTCAGCAACTCTATTCTCTATTTGGGTGCCCTTTTTTCCACTCCTCTTTTATTTTTCTGACTATCACTCTTGAAACTTGGCACTCTTACTACAAGGCCCTCAACCATTCATTCCTATCAGTTTCTGTAAGCTCCTTCCTACCCATTCCATTTTTCCATGCCCCCCCTCCACCACCCCGGCAATGCCACAAACTCTCCAAGTTCATCTTTCACCTGAGGAAGAGGAGAAGTTAGGTCAAAAGAAGGGACATTTTGTAATCAAAGGTTCTGTAAAATTGTCCTTAAAAAATTTCCTGAGAACTTCTCTCAGGGTGAATAAATATGTCGAGAAACTCTGAAGCCTAATGACACAGCTATCCCAGCATTGGGAGCTCCTTTCTGAAGCTGCCTTGGGTACACTAGGCTGAAGTCTAAGGAAGCAAATGAGCCTAGGGCAGCTATCAATTTAAGTTAGGATGATAATAGCTGATATGCAAGCACATATATGCATTAACATTTTACCCAATGCTTTGCTTTAAAGCTAAATTATTTGTGTTTTCATAATTTCTAACACACTATTAGTATAAAATAAAATGCTAGCAATTTATTAAACTATTTCTTTAAAAGGCTCTGAACCTACACAAGATTTTATTTAATAAAGTTTTAATTTTCTATAATCACATAATATAAAAAACTTTAGATAATTATAGCATGTATGAATAATATTTCTTGACTGACTTATCACTCTTCGAAATAACATCACTTATGTGTGTGTATTATCAAAGGAGGGCTGTTTGGGTCCTTAGAGAGTGTAGTTAGGACATTTCCAAAGTGAAGTGGAACATGGTCAAGGTCAGAGGTAGGAGAGAACTTGCCTTAGAGACAGCACAGGTAAAATTGTTTGACCAAAGCAGTAGTGGGTGTTGGAGAGTAATGGAAGGTATGTTTGGATTGATGAGAATTTGTATTTTCAAGTCAGTAAAGAAATTTTGCATTGAGGAAGTAGGATATAGCAAATTAAAAAAAAATTAGTTTGTTAAAGAAACCTTTAAAATTTTACATCTTTTTGATTTAGTGTTAATGCAATAGCTGGCCATATTATCAAATAAAATGGCAACAGTGTTGTGTATTTTTTATAACAAAAGGCATGAAATATATGTCTTCTGTTTACTCTAGGGCCAAAATTGACGTGGTACATCCTATTACTCGCATAAAATCCAATAGTTTGTTTAACTTAAAAACCATACCTTTGGAAAAATGTGTTCCAATTTCTGAAGTAAAACTTGTATGACAGTTATTTAGGATACAAATCCCCAGTGCAGAATTTTCTTATGAAGGAAAATGATCTGAATCATTTACAAACATTTGAGAGAAGCAGTGAATCTACTTTGTGAACCTCTGAGAAAAAATTAAATTAAATAGTAAAACAACCAAAACTTAGCAACTTAGGAAAACTAAAAATATTTCTTTATAGTGAGTATGTGTACTAGATCTTGTATTGATTTTGATACTGATCTAGGAGGCACCATAAACATAAGCACTGGATGCAAGGTACAAAGATACAAACTGGAAGCATATTGTTATATAAACTTTGTGACAAATATTGTCACAGGTGCCAAGATAGGTACAAAATTTCCAACTTATCACCTGGTTTGCTTACAAGAAAGGAGAGCATCCTGCTGCTTATCAGAAACGTTGTCACACTGTGATTCTAACACCTACTCTCTGTGCAAGACAAACCCTTAAACTCTTCCATCTGTGATGATGTCACATTTCATTGAGAACAATCTTTGCCAGTCGTATAGCTTAGCCAAAAATACAGGGATTTTTCTAGTTCAAAGATTACAACCTATTTAAAAAAATCCTTAATTTTAAACACTAGAGATGTGCTTTGTTTTCTTTAGGTCAGGTTTTTAGTGGATTTTAGAAATAAACCCACAACTGAATTAGTGAAGAGCTCAATATTCATACCTTCAGTCTTTAAGTGAATATATACACAAGAATAAAAAGAGAATGGCGTTGCCATGTAATCTTTTTTTTTACATGAATATATTCTGATGACTTATCCTAAATACGCAAGCAATGGTTAATTAACTCTCTGTAATACTCCTGTTTTAGAGCACCAACTGCTCACATTGAAAGTGTCACCACTTGTGATTTGCTTGTGTGGCCCTGTTGTGTGCTATTAATACTCATAAAAAACAAAGAAATATAGTGCATTTAGATGCTGAAAAATCTTATGAATTATGTAATATGCTATTGTATCAATGGAAGTGAGTATTAATAAGAGGTCTGGATTGCTCTAATAGCATGCCAGTTTTAGAAACAAAACTGCAACGTCATTTCAGATCATCTATTAAACTTATGTGAATTGCTACAAGAAATAGTCTGCAAGGTAAAATGATATTAGAAAATGTCCTGATTGCTGGAGGCAGGAAGCATTTGGTGTTTGAAAGTTCATATAATATGTACAGTGCCTGGCTGCCCACAAACATACTAAGTTCTACAACCTTGACTTTGATTCCTATTTCCTGATCTCTTAGTAATACTTTTTCACACAGTTCTTTTCCTAATAATTTTTAATGTTTATTTGTTTTTGAGAGAGAAAGAGAAGAGAGAGACAGCTCATATGAGAGTGAACAAGGGAGGTGTAGAGAGAAGGAGACACAGAATCCAAAGTAGGCTCCAGGCTCCTAGCTGTCAGCACAGAGTCCGACACAGTCCTCAAGCCCACAAACTGAGAGATCATGACCCGAACCAAAGTCAGATGCTTAACCAACTGAGCCACGCAGGTGCCCTCTTTTTCACCCTGTTCATAATAGTGGCTAGCTCATTGTCAATAGAGCTCACTTTCTCTCTCATGAAAGCCCCTCAAGATTCTCTGTGGCTTCAGTCTATGACTTGCCCTCATTTTCCTCATTTTTTGTCCTTCTAGTACTCCGTTTTGTGCAATTCCCATATTTTGCTCTATTTTATGCTTTCTTTTGAGTTCCATCTGAATATGCAGGACAAAAACTAGACATCTGATGTATTGGGGCCAATATTTGTGGGTGTGTTCTGTATCTTAGGATTTAAATTCCATCAACACAAGCACAGAAGATCCTGGTTTGATTGACTGGCATGCTATTTACATTATGGTTTGCATATTAAATATCTATAAATTCTGTAATTTGAAGATGTTGTCATTTAACTGTTGCATTAACAGTAAAATAATTTTTGTGCCTCTGTCTTTGTGACCCATTTTTATTTCCACTGTTATTTTGCACATACACACATACACACACACACACACACACACACACGGGCACATACCCCAAAACACTCGCAGTGGATTAGACACAGAGAAGTATCTCTGATGATGCGGTATTGAAGAGAACAGAAATTCTGACTACCATTAAATAGTAGTTTGGAGCCCTGAGTTAATTTTCTATGTGCCACCACTAATTTGGAAAAAGGCTAGCTTATTCTATACCAACAGTTTTCGACTATTTTTGCTTTAGACTTGTTAAATACTATTACGTTTTTAGTTGCACTAGTTTTATAAATTGATCCCTGTGGAACCATTTTTTCCAAAGGTAGTGTGCCTTCTTTCAAGCCTGGATTAATGCCACTAAATTTGCCCTTTGACGTTAATAATTAAAAAAAGAATAAAAACTCCTTGTGGAGTTTTTCTTCAATGTAATTTAAGCTTAGTTTCTTTCTCAGTAATAGCTATTTGATAAGATTTACTTCAATGATGAAGACTCATTGGAGTGTATAGTTCATTTGTGAATTGACAGGAATAATACTAAGTAGGTTCCTAGAGTCTCTCTGGAATCATCAGGCTCTCTACAGAAAAATTTTGATTTTCAGTGATTGTGTGTGTATATACATATATATGTATATTTGGTTACATCCAGTCTAGAAGTATGTATTGTACTGGAGACATTTTGAATGATACTACGCTTGTAGAACTCAAAACAAACAATATAAGCTAATTTTCTTAAATTACTGTATTAGGAAAAATAAGACAATTGGAAGTAACTATTAAAATTCAAACGTATAATAAATTCTAAAAATGGTAAAATGCCTTGAAGGAGTTCAGAAAGGGGAGTTTTTTTCATTGTTATTCTATTTCCACGTAATAATATAAGAGTGATCCTAAAATATGTGAGGTTTTAGTGTGACAATTTAAAGATACCCTCTTCATATTTTATTAAATAGCCACATTTTTTATTTTCAAAATATTTTTGGAGAAAAAACATTTGTAAAGTTAGTACTTCTGATTTGATGGTGTTACAATTGCTACTCTTACTTGATTTTAGCAAATGGTGCAAACAGGTTAGGAAACCCTGGAAAGAGTATGTAACTCTTTGAAAAAATATATAATATGTGAGCTTTAATCTCCTCAGTAAATTATGAATTTATGAAAGTAGAAATCACTGGCATAAATTATTCCACCACACTGAGAAATAATATGACTCGTGGGTAAATGCTGGGCCATTTTTTAAATTTCGGAAGCCCAATACTATCGAGACTGCTACAGCTAGCAGAAAACAAACAAACAAAAATGTTCAGAGCCTGCAGGAGATTCACAGTGGCACAAGAAGTTTTATGAAGTATAGTCGTAGGGCCAGAAATTTGGTTGGAAGATGGGTTAGTGAATTTACCTCATAGCTGTATTTAGTTAGTAAGTTAGCTATATTATTATTATTTTATTATTTTTTTAATTTTTATTTATTTTCTAATTTAAATCCAAGGCTGTATTATATTTTCTTATTAGAGGGCTGATGGAGAGGAGTACATGTGTATATGTGTGTGGGGGGGGGTGGGGAGGGAGTCATCTTCCTTAAGACAACCCATGGCATGACCACTGAATGAGATCATTAATTGAATGATTTTACCATGTTAACCTAATTTGTCATGATTGAGACATTCTCCATTGGCCTGAACAAATCCTGAAATTCTTGCAATGGCATTAAACTGAGAAGGAATATTTGCTATAACATTTGCTATCCTTCAATAAAAGATATGTTTTTAAACATGCATACTATTCCTAGACTTGTTTCTTTTAAGTATTTTTTAAATTTATTTTGAGAGAGAGCAAGCAAGGGAGGGGCAGAGAGAGAAAGAATCCCAAGCAGTCCCCACACTGTCAGTACAGAGCCTGATGTGCAGTTTCAACCCACAAACTGTGAGATCATGACCTTAGCCAAAGTCAAGAGTCAGAAGCTTAACCAATTGAGCCACCCAGGTGCCCCACTATACCTAGACTTTAACATAATCTCTGATAAATGGGATATCTTTCCTATATGATTTTGGTGAATTTGCTTTTTAGATGAATTCTGGTTGAGGCTTCTTTTAGTTTCTAGATCCGCTATAACAAAATGCCACACTGAATGACTTAAATAGCAGAGATTCATTTTCTCACAGTTCTAGAGGGAAGAAATCCAAGACTCAAGACATCAGAAGGTTTGGGACCTCCTAAGACCTTTTTCCATGACTTATAAATGACCATCTTCCTCTGTCTCCTCACATGACTTGTTCTCTGATGTTTCTCTCTGTAGGTCCTAATCTCTTCTTGTGAAGAAACCAATCATATTGGATTAGGACCCCACCCTAGATGTTCATTTAACTCTAATTACCACCTTAAGGGGCCTACCTCCAAATACAGTCACATTTGGGGCTGAGGCTTCAACACATGTATGTGAGGGGAACACAGTTCAGTCTTTAACAGAGCTATAGGGGTTTAGATTTGTTGAACAATGAGAAACTCTTCAAAAAATAGGCTGAATAACTAGGGAAATACGATACACTGTCAAAAGAGGCTCTGTCTGATATGTACACACTTGTTTCACCTGTTGAGAGTATAGCATCTGGGTTGAGTCAGGAATCTGGGAGTCATTCATAACTCTTCAATTTTCTGATATTTAATGAATTACCTGAGAGAATAAAATTTATTCTCTCTCTTAAATATCTATGCAAGCCATTAACTCTTTTCCACTCTCAATATGAATATGTTAACTTAGATCTTGGCTAGATTATTATGGAAACTTCCTAGTTAGTATTTCTGCCATTCTCCCAATTTTAACTCTTTCCAATTCATTCCTGACTCAACATACAGAGTGATGTCTGCATAAACTCTTCAGTGTTTCTGGTGACCACAGGATTGAATGAAATTCCCTGCACAATTTAATGCAGCTTCTGCCGGCTTCTCTATCCTTTTCTTTCCTTGCTCACTTTGTATACTCTATGCTTTAGCTAAACTACACTTGCATTTCCTGAAAAGGACCATGTTCCTTCTTACCTCTGGTACTTTGTACAAGTTGAAATTTTGGCCTGGCGCCCTTTCTGCCAAGAATCTAATTCATATTTAAGGTCTCAGCTTTGATAACACTTTCTACAGGAAGCCTTTATTGACCTTCAAATCTGGGTGAGGTACTCTTTTAAGGTACTACCAAAACCTTTTTTTTCTTTTTCTAGTATTTAATTAATCCATACTTCTCTCCTGATAACATTTCTCTCATTACATTGGAATTACATTTTTATCAGCATGTATCTACTAAAATGTAAGCTCCTTACAAAATAGGAATCCTGTCTTGCTCACTGTTCTAATTCTAGCACCAGTGTTAAGCCTGGCAAATGGTAGGCATTCAATAGGACTAAAGTTACTAATTGAATGATATGGGGGAATCCCTTCTAATGTGTATCATAGTTTACAATTAGGAAATAACAGCAGGGTATTTATTCCCAAATTATAAATTTTCCTTAATTATCTTTCTTTTTCTGTCTTCCATTTTGTTCCATTTCTATTATTTTCTATTCTGGAGAGTTCTTTATGTTTTTGATCCCAAGAATCAGGTCATCACTTGGATTTTTTTTTTCACCTTGCATGATACAAAGAGACACTTGAAAGATACTGATATATCATATAAACTGACAACTGGGATGAATTGAAAAACTGACCAAATTAACCACGAGGAAGAGAGTAAAAGGACAGTGTCGGTGACTTCAGGGAATACTTCAGGGCAGCTGAGGTTGCTGCCATCAGGTTTTTGAGTGATAACAGAGCTGGTAGCTATCATTACAAGATTGCTCTTAAAGACAGTAAGCTCTGTGGCAACGTGTGCATGTGAATTTTAAGAGAAGAAACGTTCACCCAAACATCAGTGTTGTAAATTCCATGTAGGAATGAATAAGAGCTTTATTGTCCAAACAATGAAACCGGAATGTGGTTTGAAGTGAGTGAAGCATGAGGAAGGAGCTCATACACAAAACGCTCCCAGAAAAAAGAATGCTTGTATAATGACTGTGTTAAAAACGTATAATTTCTAAATGTATGCTATCAGCTTCACCAGAAATTGGGTCCAAGTTTGTAAACATTGCATCACATAATACATTTCCAAATAAAATTACCCTTTCCTTTAGATCAAGGCTTTGACTCTATGATTACCATGAGAACTTCCTGTGTTCTTTGTCCTTATGTCTCACACGTGCTCGGTCTTCCTAAGTGTTTATAATGTATTACTATTGTGCCCCTTTGAGTAAAGTACATATTGAGCAGATCAAGTCCTCAGTGGACTGTGAGTGAAAGTGTTAGAAAACCATATTTACAAATCATGCTGTTTCTGCGAGTAGAAAGAAACTGCTTTGTTGTCCCCAAGAGGCCATTTTACCTTTTGGGCTTTGTGGAACAAGGTAATGCCCTGTTATGGGGTTTGTACGCCTAGAAAGGGAACTGTCTAGTAAACAAAATACAGATGACTAGAGAATATATTTGTCTAGTTACTATATCAGACCAACCACTTAAATCTTTCCTCAAAGAACTAGACCACCACCCAGAGTAGGCTTATGGTTGCCTTCTGTGTATTGCTTTCATAACTGCTTTGAATTTGGTAATTAAACTCATATTTATTGATTAGTTGTCATGATGTCTAGGACTATGCTGGTCAGTGGAGATGCAAAAATAAAAATAAAGATTCTAAACATCATGTTTTCCATCAGTGTGTTCACAGCTCCTTGGAGTGCTGAGCATTTTTTTTCCAGCAGTGTGATCTTTAAAAATTTTAAATCTCCTCATGATAATTCCTTGTTGAAAGACTTCAGCATTTCCTTTATACACCGAGAATAAACTGAAACTGGAAACCATGATTCACAAGATTCCAGCTGACCTGGTCTGTTTCTGATACCCCACTATCTACTCTCCCCTGGCTGTGTTGCTTCCCCTGTCCTAACAGGACATCTTCAGCTCTTTTTTTTTTTTTCTCTAAATTTATTTTTTTATTTAAAATTTTTTTTTTATAGTTTTTATTTACTTTTGAGACAGAGAGAATCAGAGCATGAACGGGGAAAGGGCAGAGAGAGAGGGAGACACAGAATCTGAAGCACACTCCAGGCTCTGAGCTGTCAGCACAGAGCCCAATGCGGGACTTGAACCCATGAACCATGAGATCATGACCTGAGCCGCAGTCAGACACTTAACCGACTGAGCCACCCAGGCACCCCTAGGACACCTTCAGCTCTTGATGTGATTCCCTTCTTCTGTGTGCATAGCCATTTCCTCAGCAAGGCTTTCCCTCTCTGTCATAGTTATTTATTTTTGAGAGAGAGAGAGAGAGAGAGAAACAGATTGCAAGCAGGAGAGAGGCAGAGAGAGAGAGAGGGAGACACAGAATCGAAGCAAGCTCCAGCCTCTGAGCTGTCAGCACAGAGCTCAATGCGGGGCTCAAATTCATGAACCGCAAGATGATGACCTGAGCCACAGTCGACACTCAAACAACTGAGCGAAAGTCAGACACTCAAATGACTGAGCCACCCAGGCGCCCCAGCATCATAGTTAACAATCACTCCCTGCTCCAATCTCTATCCGCTTCCACTGATTAATGTTCTTTTTTGCACTTGTCACTACCTGAAATATTTGTTTATATTTAGAAGAAGAAAAATAGAAAACTAAGAAATTTTTTTAAAAAATCCCAGTAGAATTAAGTTCCATGGGGTCAAGGCTGTTTCTGTTAACAGCTGTATTCATGTCATATGAAAGTAAGTATGTGGTAGCAACACTCTCAACAATAGCCAAAACATGGAAAGAGTCTAAGTGTCCATCAATGGGTGAATGGATCAAGAAGATGTGGTTTATCTATACGATGGAATACTACATGGCAATGAGAAAGAATGAAATCTGGCCATGTGTAGCAATGTGGATGGACTTGAGGGTGTTATGCTGAGCGAAATAAGTCAGGCAGAGAAGGACAGATACCATATGTTTGCATTTATAGGATGATTAGGAGGAACTTAACTTAGGACCAAGGGGGAGAAGAAGGGGGGAAATAGTGGGGGAGAGGGAGAGAGGCAAACCATGAAAGACTCTTGAATGCTGAGAACAAACTGAGGACTGATGGTGTTGGGGGGGTGGAGGGGGGAGATGGCCATGGAGGAGGGCACTTGTGGGGATGAGCACTGAGTGTTATATGGAAAGCAACTTGACAATAAACTATTTGTAAAAAAATAAAATAAAACAAAGAAAAGAAAAAAAAGAAAAGTAAGTATGTGGCCAAAGGGACATGTTTGGTGAGTGTGTGTCACATGAGTGAATGAAGGTCTGGAGAGATCATGGCAGTCAGCATACGGTGCTGGTGCCACAGTCTTCCATGTGCCAGTAGTTCCTGTACAACTGGAACACTAGAGAAGGCTCAGGATGTCAATCAAAATGGTTTTGTAAAATATTTTGTCCAGTATCTCATTATATGTACATTTATAAAATATAATTTTGCTCTTAGGTGCAAGAGGAGATGCAGAATTTACCTCTAACTAAGCCCTCAATATTGAAACACCCATCTTACATGCTAATTCTCCCACAAACGTACAGGTCAGATGCGGTCCCTAACATTCCTTTCCAGACACTCAGCTATAAAACCAATTTCTATTTAACATTTTGAAAAACATGAAGTGTTGTAAGTAGATCGCATATTTACAATTTAATTTTTTATAAAAATATATATTTGGAAAGGTGTGTTTTCATGTCAAGATTTCTTAAAATAGAATATCTATCATAGGTATATGAATTATAAAGTAAAAGGAGCTCTCTGCTTATCTTAAAGCATGGCTAGGTTTCAAGCTTTACAAATGTTTAATACAGCATGCCAAGAAAGACAGCCAACTTCAAAAAATGGTTTGGACCAAATGTACACACATGTTAGCCACTGCACCACACCACTGTTCAGCCTGCTTAAACTGTATCCATCTTATTTTAAAGTCTGCACTTGCAAATACTAAGGGTGCAATGGAATGTTTATTATCTACCAATTTCCTTTTTAGCTTGAGAGACCGTACTCAATATGATAAATTACCTTTCTGGTAGAAAATCCATTCCAGAAAAGCCCTCTGAAGTGAATACCTGTTAAACTACAAGATCTTTAAAATGAATACATTTTATAATGAGAAAAAGAAATTGAAAAGTGAAGCACTGAAATGAAATGCCTGATGCTTGAACGAAAAATGAAACTGGTAACCTATAAAATTTACCTTTTTTTAGCCACGCCTCATTCAAAAAAATAAAAAAGGTATATGAGCGGAGGTAACAGGAAATGGCAAATGTCATGCTCAATAAATGTTTTTACTATATGTCATTATGTTTCTTTAATTCATCTTAAACCATAGCATTGTAGATTGCTTTACCTTTAAAAATCTTGTATTGTAAACAGAGTTTATGGGAAAACATGATTCATAGAAATTTTTAGTTGTACCACTGGGCAGTGTTCAAATTGAATTCTTCCATTTCCCATCTACCCGTCAGGTTCCTCAGAGCAAATATTGTTGAAGAACATGCCGCAGTAATATTTCCTTAGAAAACACAAAACTTTCTGGGTGAAAAAAAATACATTCTACCTACAACACGTAAATAACTCGCTTCTGTGTAAACCGCTCTCAACCTTTCCTTCTTCCCTCCATTCACCTGGACTTTCTTCCTGACAAGTTACCTTTAAAATGACTCAGTGACCGTTTTCTCAGTCTCAGGTCATATGCAGTAGAGTTAGTTTGTCAGAAGGAAGACGCTCCTGAACTGCTGTAATAAGAGAAGCTCTCCTAAAGTTGGAAGTTTGTAACATAAAAGCACTCTAGGAAGAATGAAATGGCAGCTGGGAACAGCACTTTAGACACCGGAAGCAATATAGCAGCTGTTAGTGGACACTATTCCTCTTATAGAGGTCTATGTGATTTTCTTAGCCAGGGACACATCTGTGGGGCATTATGAATCTGCGAGAAGATTAAAAAATTCATTTACACTTATCAAAATGTCTGAGGGAACTATTTGAAGTGTGAGAGTCCTTTGTAGCTTTTATGAGGAGGCCTTTTCCAAAGCAAGAAAAGTCATGGTATTGGAAAGGCCAGTTTTAAATTTAAACAAAAAAAAAAAAGTCTTATTTTAGGACCAGAATAGTAGAGTGAATTTTAAAAAGAGGGGAAAAAAGAGTAATATTCTTCTATAAGCTAACAAAATGGTTGTTAGTATAAAATTATCACTAGACCAAGTTTTTAATGTTCCAACTCATTGCTTATGTATTCATTTCTCTCTCCAGGTGCATATATGTATACTGTATGTATACATAGATATACAAACATATTCTAAAATGATACACATGTGAGACATCTGCTCAAATGAATATAATTATGTAAATGAATTTAAATAGGGCTTTTCTGTTTTTCAAAAAATATCTTTGTGAACTTCAAAACAGAAAGATAATATAGGGCAAATATTTTTGTTTTCATAGTGTACTATGAATATCCACAGTCTGGGGGCCCCTGAGTGGCTCAGTCGGTTAAGCATCCGACTTTGGCTCAGATCATGATCTCACAGTTTGTGGGTTTGAGCCCCATGTCGGGCTCTGTGCTGACAGCTCAGAGCCTGGAGCCTGCTTCAGATTCTGTGTATCCCTCTCTCTCTGTCCCTCCCCCACTCATGCTCTATTTCTCTCTGTCTAAATAATAAATAAACATAAAAAATTAAAAAAATAAAAAAGAGAATATCCACAGTCTGTAGACTGGGGTTTAGAGAATATTCCTCTGGGTCTCCAAAATTACCACGGCGATTGAATGTGACTCTTCTGGCTCTAAGCGAATATATTGCCTAGCATAGTGCCTAACACAGAGCACATGATTAGTATTATTTTACATTAAGGAATATTATTTTCCAGTTAAAAAAATTTAGGTGGTGTGCTGAATTAAAATTATGCTATGAAAAATATCATTTAGCAACATTGATTATGTAGCACTAATGAAGTATATTAAAAAGGTTGAAAATAAATTCAGATGGCCTGTGACTTTTGATAAATGGTGAAGGGACCTCTCCTGTTCTTAGAGCAAGTAGATAAGCAGCCAACAGATTATTGCCTGATACAGAATTTGAAGATCAGGAGTGGGCAAGCAGAAGTGAAGGTCACCTGCCCCAATGGAAAGTCCCAATTTCTTGCTCATTTCCTATACATGAGCCAATTCTAAGATTTAGAAATCACTAAACAACAGTACCAACTCCTTCCCCCAAATGACTTATGATCATTTATTTGGGTAACCATATGCCCCCAAACTAGAATAATAGATGTTTAGAGGACTCTATGATGCAGGATGAGTTGACAATGATATTTGGGATCCAAAATGTTTTCATCCCCCAGACCCATTAGAGGGGGGATCATTTAATAAAAGGGGCTCAGTTTCATCTCATAGTGGGTCCACTGGATCCACCTTCACCCAGCCTATGCTCATTTCTCTTGTACCTAAATGAACATATTTAGCTACCGGTACAATCCTCACACTTCTTTCATCTGTAGAATAAAAGCTCAAAGAAAAGGTCAGAGGAAGCTCTTGGAATTTACTCTCCTCAAGATAGCAAATCTAAAGGCACTGGCCATTCACTAACTGGCAGGGATATGAGGCCAAGTTTGTGGGTCAGTTGATAGCCCCCCCTGCTTCCTTATGGGATCAGATTGAAGCTATCTCTAGCTGAGACAACATTCTCATTAAGCTTTTTTCTTCTGCTCTATCCACTTCAAGCTCTCCCCTTCTCCTGAGAATACTTACCAGATAAGTCATTTGAACATTAATCCCTGACTTAGGCTCTTTTTATGGATCCAGACCAAGGCATTTGAAATAATGCCCTCCTCTCTGAACCCCTTTCATTTTTTATCCCTTACTCATTTTACTTTATTTTTTACATA
Source organism: Hyaena hyaena (assembly GCF_003009895.1). NCBI lineage: Eukaryota > Metazoa > Chordata > Mammalia > Carnivora > Hyaenidae > Hyaena > Hyaena hyaena. The sequence continues at coordinate 92,432 of NW_024082605.1, read as the reverse complement.
GCTCAAAACTACTTCACATTATATTTCTAAATAATTATTTTTAAATTTATTTAAATGAACTCCCTAATTAGATTCTCAACTACCCTGAGGTCAGATACTTTGTACTGTTCACTACTTTAGTCCAGATAGAGGAGGACCTAAGCAATAGTAAATACCAAAAAAAAAAGTCAAATAAATGAACATATGAATAAGTAAATGATTTTGAAATAGTTAATTTTCATTTACCGTTTAATTTTGTTATTATTTGATAGGTAATTTGCTGACTTTCTCCTAAAAGAGAAATTCAGTTGCTCAATTAAACATTTGCTTTTCTTTCTATTCTTATTGTATATGTAGATTCAAATAGAATCAGGAAAATATTTTGACTGAAATTAAACTCATAAGTAGAGATTTAGTTTACATGAATATAAGTGCAACCTAATTTTATGCTTATATTATTTTTCCATATTTGCAAAATGAGTTATTTCCTTTTTATGTTAATAATCCATGGCTTGGATGTTCTAGCTTTATATGCTATGAGTTACCTACACTTTGGAACAAAGCATGTTCCTAATCGCTCCCTTCTGATTAACAGTTATTTTATAAGTGAAACAGTATAACCTTTAATTATCACAAGATGCTATTAATCTGAAAAATGTCAACCCTTTGTACATTTAAGCTTCTGCGACTTGGTGTGAGGTGGTGGATATATTTTACTAACCCTGGTAAGTGATAAAAACCTCTATAATTTTTGAAATGGAGATTTTTGAAATCACTGTAGTCTTTATAGCACTATTAATTTCTATAAGGATTTCCCTTTTTTATTTAAATGAATTGATTGAATTATTTCACTACATATTTTATAATAGCCTTTAAATATAGTGAGATAAGTTAAAAAATATAGTGCATTAAATCAAGAAGTTGACCTATACTGAGAGAGTGCAGACACTTTGAGTTTGTCTTGATGTATTGTGAATATTATAAAGCTTAGAGAATTAAAACCTTGATACAATATTATTTGGTAGGAGTTTAGGGACAACAACAAGAATATAAACAAAACAATTCAGTGCTTTTAAAGGCATCATCAAAGAATTAAATCCAATAGAGGAGGTATTAGGAGAACTAATTATCATCCCAGTATTGCTGTTATCTTGCTGTGGGATCTAGGATACAAGTAATGTCATCTATAGAAGGATTATATTTGAACCATGTTTAATGAGTGATAGCATAAATTACTGCTGTATTTTTACTCTACCCCACTCTTCCTTTAATCTCATACATGAGCCTATTTTGAGTCACAAGGTCATAGTTGCAAAACCAGTAAATAGAAACTCTACATTCTTAACTTTGAAGTAACAGAACATGGGTAAAATTAAGAGATCTGGAAGAATACTTCCTGGATGTTACTGACCATGTCCCCAAAATTCATATGCTAAATCCTTGTAATGTCATGGTATTTGGAAGTGGAACCTTTGAGAGGTGATTAAATCATGAGAATAGAGTCTTCCTGAATGGTGTGAGTGCCCTCAAAAGAGACCTCAGAGAGTTCCCTTGCCTCTTATTCCAAGTAAGTTTACAGCTAGAAGGGGCCATCTATGAATCTGGAAGTAGGCTCTCACCAGATACTGAATCTGCTGTGACTTGGACTTCTCAACCTTCAGAACTGTGAAAGATAAATTTTTTTTAATTTTATTTTTTTAATGTTTTTTATTTATTTCTAGGAGAGAGAGAGAGAGAGACAGCGTGAGCAGGGGAGGGTCAAAGAGAGAGGGAGTCACAGTCTCTAAAACAGGCTCCAGGCTCTGAGCTGGCAGTCAGCACAGAGCCCGACGCGGGGCTCGAACCCACGAACCGCGAGATCATGACCTAAGCGGAAGTCGGACGCTTGACCGACTAAGCCACCCAGGCGCCCCGAAAGATAAATTTCTATTGTTCATAAGACAGCATCTATGGCATTTGTTATAGCAGATGAAGCATGTAAGACCCCAGGTGAGTTGCTCCCACACCAGAAGAGACTGAAGTTCTGGGCTGAGTTTTAAACACAACAATCATGAGAAGTGAGTGGGGAAGGAATTAGTGCTTTAACCCCTCAATTCTTTAATGTTAGCATTTGAGTTTGGGGTAATAAAACCGGCAGATAACTTTGGGTATCTGAGAGTTTAAAGAAACCACGTGCTCCAGATGTATCTGTAAAACCGGGAAATCTTCAGCCTTGCAGGCATTTACTATGCCATTATGGCATGAGAACAAGAGAAGATAGATTGCTATCAGTGTTGGACATAGAATAATTATATAGTTTAGTTTGCCCAGGATAGTCCTGATTTACATCTGCTTTTCAGTATCATTTGTCTCAGACAATATGTCCCAGTTTCAGATGATAAATTAGATGATCACTCTAGCTGTAAATGGCAAGTAGGGTTTGGAGTAGCCCTACCAAGTTTCCTATAGCATTAGATTGAGATGAGAATATAGCTGCATTTTACTGTGTCCCATTCAATGTAAGGAGACATAACAGTTGTAAGAGCTATACTTACATAGACTGCATTTAACTAGGGGCACTTAGATGAATGGAGAAGTACCTATGACTATACAATAATTTACATCGCAGTAGCTACAAATGGTACATGGTAAACAATAACAGCAAATATAATGACCTCCTCCACTGATGTCACTATGGCACCATCAAATCCCTGGTTAAAAGGAGCTACTGAAGGTTCTAAAACAGACTGATTATAGCCTGAAGTGACTTTATCTGAGATTGAATAAGATCATGTTTTCGGTAATCACTTGGAATGAAAGTTTGAAACTAAGTTCAACCTAAGTTCAGGTATCATTTATAAAAAAGACAGACGTATATTGAGAAATGTGTACCTACTACAGGTGTTTTTCAGACTGTTCTCTGAGAAGTTCTACAGGTCTTCCGAGTGACATTAGGGTCAAAAGGGTGTCTTGGGTCAGGGATCTGAGCTTAACACCTTTGATTCAATCAGTTTGACTCTGCTTCCATTTGTTAAAAGTGGTTTAATTGAAGGAAAGATGTTGCTATTAAAATAGTAATATCAGAATCACCTTTATTCCTCTTTCTTTCTTACAGCCTATATCGGACACATTTGGCTTTACTGCTTCTATTTTCAAAAGTCTGATCATTTCCTACTATCCCCACTGTTATAAACCATGTTCAAAACCATTATCATTTCTCACCTGCATTATTGCAATAACCTCCCAACTGGTTCCCTTTTGCCACCCTTGTTACCCTACAGTCTATTCTCAACAGAACAGCTAGAATAATGCTTTTAAAAAGATAAGTAAAATCAGGTCACTTCTGTGCTCATGACTCTTCAATGGTATCCCATATCACTTAGGCCCTCCGCGACCTGCCTCACATCACAAAGCCCTACATGAGCCCTCCTCTACCTACTATCCCTCTGATCTCATCCCTTTCCAATTTTCTCTTTCTCTTTATGTTCTATCTGGCTTTTGGGCATCTTTGCTCTGTGTACAAATACACAAATCATGCATTCACTTCATGGGTTTTTGCACTTCCTATGCACTCTGACTAGCCTACCCTTTCCCATGAGCAGGATTTAAAAAGTAAATTTAATGATCCTAGACCAAACAATTTCTAAGAGCTTTTTTATGATTATAGTTCTGTAATTATAAGAAATTCTTGCATTGGAATACCTGGAATTGAATCAGATGTTCTCTCAAAACACTGTAAAGGGGATGAACTCTGTCTCTGTAGCAGTGCAACTGTATCTATTTCTGAAATGTCTATTTGTCCTCTGCTAGGGGAATTTTAGAGCCAAAAAGGTAACCAAAAAGGTACAAATATGAACCATCTATTCCACTACTGGTATTTGTAGGATAAAGTTACCACTGCTGTCTTATACCATGTAGCAAAGGATTTTAAAAATTACATTTGTTCAAATTTGCAAACCTTATAATTTTCACCATGATAAATTCAAAGAATCCTGTTTTTTGTTTATTATACCAAATCATTCCCATACTCTTCTTTATTTAGATATTACTTGTAACCATTTTTTTAAGATCCTGCCAAAAAAACTCACAGTCCAAAAATGTTAAGGAGCCATACGTTATTCCCAGAAATCGACACCTGAATGCAAACTAGTCAAGAGACCCAGATTCTCATGACCAAGTCAGTTAACTTTTTGAGGAACCAGTTAATTTCTGTTTCCTATGTAGTAAGCAGCCACCAAGAAAGCTCCCAATCGTCTTCACCACCTGGTACTCACCTGGTGTAACCCTGTCCCCTTGATTATAATATGGACTTGGATGGATTCATTTCTGATGAATAGAATATAAGGAGAAATGGTGGGTAGTCCTTTCTAAGGTTATAAAGAGTCTACAGCTTCCGTCTTAGGTGCTCTCCTTTCCTTTATCATATTGCTTGTTCTAGAGGAAGTCAGCTTTCATGTTGCGAAGCAGCCCTTTGGATGATCCCCCATAAATGAGGTTGGAAACAGATCTTCTGCTTCTGCCAACAGCTTATGTGAGTGAATCTGGACATAAATCTTCCGAGGACTAAAAGCCATATGAGCAGACTCAGAAATGATCCTCCCCAGTTGACCTTAGGGAGGACAGCCACCCTGGCTGTCACAGTGTTTGCAGCCTTGTGAGAGAAGCCACGGTGTAAACACCCAGCTAAACTACTCTTATATCTCTAACACTTACACAATAAACGTTTGCTATTGTATCATATCATAGGACTATCATATCTAGGAATATGTTATCTAAGGATAATATTAGGACTATGAAATTCTAGCCTCTCAGATCCTTCCCCGCTTTTCTAGGTATGGTCATACAAGACTAGAAGAATGGTCATTTTCACCAGAGAGTGAAAAGAATGAACTTGAGAAGAAATGTGATTTTGCATTGTGATAAAACTGTTAAAAGTCCGACTGGGTACATAAAATGTGTTTGATGTATATTAATTTTGTCCTAAAACTCCAGAGTTTAAAATAAATTTCCTAAATCATTTGCCCAACTTTAGACTGAAATGATAAAATTAAGGCAACCAAGTCAGAGCAACTGCTCTAGCCCTCTTGCTTAAGAAAGGTAATGTAGAGGGGTGCCTGGGTGGCTTAGTCGGTTAAGCGTCCGACTTTCGCTTAGGTCATGATCTCGCGGTTCGTGGGTTCGAGCCCCGCGTCGGGCTCTGTGCTGACTGCCAGCTCAGAGCCTGGAGCCTGCTTCAGTTTGTGACTCCCTCTCTCTCTGATCCTCCCCTGCTCACGCTGTCTCTCTCTCTCTCTCTCCTAGAAATAAATAAAAATATTTTTTAAAAAAAAGGTCATGTAGAGGAGACATAAGTCTGTTCAGATCTGCACTGCCTCAAAAGGACAGCAGTAAACAGTGTGGTCAGAAGGCAGCAGCCTTGATCTTCATGACTCCTGTCCTTGCATTCCAAGCTTATACCAATGCTCTTTGAAAGAATATATTTTGATCCTTGTGGTCCATCCACGTTGCTATGGTTTTAATTAGTCAAAGTCCATGATATCAATCCATTACTCATGGCCTTTCTATGTTATGGCTGTGTACCAGGAACATCTAGCATCCCTGAACTTTTATTTGTATAAAAGGAGAACTCTTTCAACCTTACTTATAGAACTAACACCTCCACAGCTCAAAGCAGCAGCCTTCAGCTACAGCTTTCCTCCAGTCTTTTACAGCCTTTCTAGGAGCGTCAGTATTTTTATCTCAACCACTTTTCATAGCTAAACTTCAGTGTGCATTTAAGTGTAAAGATACATGCAGACAAATATATGTAACCACATACAATGAATACATTTTTTCCAGCTAAAAGCAGTGTAATAATTATGTAACAGTATATAAAACAGGTCCCAGAAATTATAATATTTTTTACTGTATAATAGATGACACCATATATTAAAATATACATAAGAAGCACCTTAACCATAGACTAAAATCTATCTGTTTTTATGTCCCTATTAAAATAGGTAATAGAAAGTTGCCTCTTCACATACACACATGCACACGTTTACACAATGTTCTCCTTAGAGAAGATATAACAATAACATACTACTATTTGTTCAGCTATTTTCATAAACAAATCATCCTTAGAGTTCTCTGGTAATTGTTCCCAAGTGCATTTCTTGGATTATTTTTAGTTAGGTGCTGACATATATACTAATAACTCTCAGGTTGCATATATTTGGAAAATGCTGGGTTAAAGTGAAATAAATTTTGTTATCTCAGGAAATATTAGACTTTAATAGTCTTATATGCATTATGGATCTGCAATGGGAGACTGTAGAATGTAACATTCCTCAAAAGAACTGATAAAGAAATTTTTTTAGATACTGAAATATATTTTGGGAAAGAAAAAGAAGAAAGGAGAAATAAAAAGGCAAGAAGGAAGGAGAGGAGATGGAAAGAAAGAAGGGAGAAAACCACAGGGACATATATTATTTTTCCAATGGGTTGAAAGAGAAAAAAAGATAAGATAATTCACTGGCTGGAATCTACCTAACATGCTATTGTGCATTTACATATGTTATAGTTGCTATATTGTAAGTGGCCCTAGAGAGAGCTCTTGATGAGAGAAAAAGAGAGAGAGAGAGAGAGAGAAAGGAAGTAAAATATTGACTAGTTGGATGGATCATTTAGGAGAACTAGAAAATCATTGAAGAAGGTATTTAGCTTGCTGATAGGCATCTTTTAACTATCCAGCATTAGAGGTCAGACTTGGGTGAGGCATAAATGAATATGTGTTTATCAGCTGCCCTAGGATGGGAGGCAAGATGGTGAAAAACACACTACACATCTCCTCCTCTTAGTCATTTTACTTAGACTCTTTTCAATAATGACATCATTTTTGTAAGACAAAAATGTGGCAATGGTCTATTGGAATACTTCTTTATATTAAAAAGGTTTACCACATAAAAAAAATCCATTTGATGAAGTAAGACTCCTTAAAATAGGTTGTCGTGGGTGAATATTGAGAGGTACACAAATTGTGATCAGTAAATAGTTGTTTAATAAAAATGACTAGAATCCTGGAAGTGTCCCTCTATTTCTTTCTTTACTGATCTTATCTCTTAACTCTTTATCCAGTCTTAGCACTATTTCCATTGACAAATCTCCGACATTCCTTATTTCTTTCTTCGACTATTTTTCCTATCTATCACATTTTCCTGAATGCAGCTTTGTTCTTCTACATCCCTTTTCTACATTATCGCTAGAACTTATATTTTCTGAAATGAAATCTGATCATGTTGTTTCAGTGCTCATCTGCAGTGGCTCTCAGTTACCCACAGGGAAAAATCTTGACTATGATGGTGTGTGTTTATATGTTACTGTGATTGTTCAGTTATTTCATGACTTTATGATTTTATACTAGCTCTTTGCTCACCTAAATTCCTTCTCCAGTTCTATGCACTTGACATGTTGCTTGAATTACTTAAAAGAAAAAGCAAACAAGATTTCTAAAAGCATAATGTAGATCAGCTCTGTAAGATGTACATTTTAAGGTTTTTTAACAGGCTGGTTTTTTAAATGAACCCTTATTTAAATTCTTAAAGCCATTTTCAGTTTCTTTTTAGTTCCTTGGGAAAACCTTTAAATCATCTCAATGAACTTAAATTTAAATAGTCCTTATGCATCTAGAAAATTAAGAGAAAATATTATTAACCAATTCTCCCACCTCAGAGACCTGGAGACTTAGGAGAGAGCAAGTACTACAAGTGTTTAATGAAGATGTGAAATGGGAAATACCTAGTTAAGTAGCTCTTAATAATAATTTTGACTAAAACAGTGTGTTACCAATTGGCATTTTATCGTGCTATAAATCTTGCAACCACTTTCCTGCTTAAATATTAAAGTGTGCGATTTAAACTATTTGCTGAAAGGTTTTTTCCAGATCTGAAGCGACACAAAACAGTTACATTCATCAATCATAACAAACCAAAAACGGAAAACCAAACAATGACTTTTATAGTTGGAGGAATGCCTTCTGACACTTCACTTTCCTCTTCAATTAGCACAGCATAGATCCATTTACCCCCTGAGCTGATTAAAATACGTGTGCACATAGTATTCTTGAATGAATTAATCACAAAGAGGGATAATAGCACATAAAGAAAGATTGTTTGGTATTGTAAGGATTTTAGCCACCTGGAGACATTACAATAAACGGATGATAATCCACAATTATGTTAGTCAGAAAATATAGTCAGTCTATAGGCAGTGGCTCCCTTTATGAGTTTCTTGTTTAGACAAGGGCATTGGATTTCATTTTGATATCTTTGCTTGGCCTGCTTCCCTAAAATGGAACATCTCTCATAGATATGTTTCTGTGTTCTTCCCCTCAAAATTACAAACAATAGGTGCTATTTTTCATAGGCTGAAAGTTTCGTTGGACCTGAGTAGCCTAAAAACAACAACAACAACAACAACAACAACAACAACAAACATTGAACTCTTTTCCATGGTAACTGCCAATTTCCAGTGATTCACCAGAATGACCAACACAAAAGGAAAGAAAACAAGCTCTCATTGTATGTACTTTAGGTCTTTTAACAAACAGAATTCTTTGTTTAACCACATACCTGAGAATCTACCCGTAAGGTGACACTTCAACTTCAAGGGAATGGGCACTGTTCGAAAAGAAGAACCCCACAAAGTTCACCATGATGAAAATAGAAGAGGCTACCATGTTATATATGCATGCTGTTGGCATAGTTGTATAAACAAACAAGGGCCAGATTCTTGCCAAGAGAGTTAATGTATGCATTTGAGCATATACATTCTAAGAACCACGATAGCTTCCAGGAACTCTATAGGGAAATGATCAAAATAGAAGGAAGCAAAATAGGAAGTTTCCTGGGTTCACTTGGAGTACCAACCTGCTCCACCCAGAGAAGCATGCTTTATGAGAACCAATGGAAAGAAGCCTGAGCTGTGAGAACCTATTCCCTACGAATTCATTGCATAAGTCATTGTATAAAAACAAACACAAAAATGAGATTGTAAAAGTTAGGCCATTGTTTTTTCTCTTAATTGAAAAGAAATACAAGATTCGCTACCCCGTATAAGTCTTTAAATCAAACTTTAATTGTGTCCTAATTGGGTCATGTCTTTACTATTAAAATTTCATATTTTTCTTGCTGGAAAAAAAAAGTTTGAGCAAATCTCTGCTTTGCATAGAAAAGTATGATTCAAATTTTCTGCCATATGTCTGCTAAACAAGCCACCATGAAAATAGAGTGTGTTGAATGAGGTAGATGTGGCTTTCTTCAAATCATTTTGTTTTTCCATATTAATAGAAACCTCCCTTGTTTGTCAAATTTATTTTCATTTCTCATTTTTTCATTAATTTTATTAATATCATTTTTACGCATTGATCTCTCTTCTGATTTTTCTTTATATTAGCTCAATTCTATTCCTGTATTTACCCACTCCTGGAGGTGAAGAAAAGATAAGCACACCTAATTGGAGAGATTAAAAAGATAAATCTGAAGGCTAGGGGCAGAGCTAGAGAGCAAGAGTATAATGGAGGCCAAATTGTAGAGATACAGCTCCATTTTTTTTTTCAGAAGGAAACAAAAATTCAACTCACTGATTAATAACTTGTTCTTTCTTCTGCCTGGAATACTCTTTAGTGCCTGCTGAGCTCATTCTCATAAGTTAGAACTCAGCTCATATATTGCTCCCTTATAGAGGATTTTCTTAATCCTCCAACAGAAAATACTGCCACTTCTTCAATTATATAACGTTGGTATTTTTTAATTTCTGCTGCATGTCATCTGTAACTATCTGAATATATTTTATTGCATGTTGATTCTCTCCTTCAAATAAAAAGGTAACCTCCATGTGCATAGGGTTCTTGATTTTATTCAAATTCTCTATTCCTAACATTTAAAGAAAGGGATATATAAAGGAATTCTATAAGTGTATTCTTTTCAAGGAAGTTATAATTTAACAGAATAACTAGAAAGAGACTGAATAGTAAAATGTGCCTTGTGAATGGTAAGTTCAGGTTCAATGATGAGAGAAATCAATATGGCTAAAAACATGTGGGAAAGACTTCACAGAGGACGTGAGCTTCAAAATGACCTCTGCAGAACAGGCAAAGAGAAGAAAGAGCATTCCCAGGGAGGGGAAGAACATTCACTGAGATACGAGGGTAAGAATTAGCCTAGAATGCTATTAAATGCTTAATTTCACATCCACTGTTTCTAATTTTTTTAAGTGAGAGTGCCATTTGAAATTACCCTTCTGCATTTTTTAAAAACATGAAGCCAGATATTTAACACCACAGCTTCCTGAAGGAATTGGATGGAAAGGCATCACTTGTCTTTGTGCTCAAGTGTAGCACTCAATAAGCTGCTGTTCAATGAAGTGCTCTCTTTCTGACAAGACAGATGAGGCATTGACATTGTGATCAGCAATTGTAGACTGTGTGGGGCCATGGCTTTCACAGCAGTTTGTCAGGCTCGTCTGGATTTCATTTGGGAAACCTTAAGCGCATTTTCATGAGGTTGTCTACATCAGGCTGCCGAAGAGTGCCCCACCATTGCTGTAGGCCAACAGACACATTGTCTTCTCTCACCTTTTAATTTAGAAGCTGACTGTTGATTCATCACTCTCTATCTGATAAAAACTATAGACCATTTATTCCATGGGGTATTTAGTTAGTTGAAGGAAGACACCTAAATATGAAATTTTTAACGTTGGGGGAAGCTGGAAGTGGCACAACTGAATTTTTCTTGTCACTACCTTTGATATTGTCTTGTGTATTGGTGACTTTGTGTGGATATATGTGTGTGTGTGTGTGTGTATGTGTTGTGTGTTTGTGTGTGTGTTTCTGCTCTTTTTTTCCTTTTGTTTTATTGCCATATTGACAGGAACCTGTACCCTTCTGGATTGCACAATGTTGAAAGAGAAAGCAATGCACTTTGAAATGGTTGTTTTAAAGAATAATTGACAGATATGGAAACACTAGTAAGAAAGAAAAAGAGAATACAGACAGTAAATAACCAGAGAGCTGTGTGCTATGTGCTATGAACATTAAAAATATTGAGGTGGTAGATGACAAGAAGGCTTTGATTTACTGAATAACAGGGAAACCCTTAATTGGAGGTGTCATTTTCTTGATTTCTAGTAAGGCCATATCTATAACCAAAGATTATAGATGGCATATGGAAGCTGGGAACACCATTTATATTCAGAATAATCTTACTGTTGGAAGTTTCTCTAGTCATGAAATATACTTTTTATGACCATTAGTGACTTCCATAAAAATTTTGTTAAACACAGATATCAAGGATAATGATATGCTAAATAATAGGTTAAGACTTACGTAAAAGCTTTTCCCAATGTGCATATAATCTTATATACATTAAGTACATATTGTTGTGGCATATCTATAAATGTACTATGGATATTGTAAATGCAGCTGTCACCCCATGTAAGTGCTTAGCACCTATGACAAATAGTGGATGACATTAGAAAAAAATAGAAATAAATCTTAGCAAAATTTTAAACTTATTAGAGATATTTTCCTTTGAAAGAAGACACTGTAGAAAAAGGTTAACAAGCAATGATATTTTAGGTTTGCATTCAATGTAAATGATAAAGCAGAACAAAACAAATAATCAACCTAATGTTCTTGATTTAATTAGCTCATAACTTGGAAATGTGTCAATATTGCGTTCAAAATATGCCCTGTTTGGGGTGAATATTTAACAAAATTATAAAAAATATAGTTAATTATAAAATTTTAGAAATTCAACCATAAATGATTGATATTTACTTTCAAATGTTGTATACTCGATCTCAAAACTACTGGACTTGATAAAATATAGACAATAGAAATACTAAAAGGATTTCCAAGGTTCAGATGCCCATATCTTCCAAATTATGATAAAAGATTTATAGACTAAAGTACAGTACTTAATTGTCTACTTGTTTTCAGTCCTTCATTCATTTACAATTTCATTATATTTATTAACAGACCATTTGGTTAGTTGATTGAATTAATTAGTTTATTTTGTCTAAGTTAGAAATTTTCGAACTGTTCCTGGCTGAATTTTGGTCAAAATTTTCTGTGTTACTTATAAAAGAGGTCATATAGAGGAAAATATATTCCCTGGGTAGGGTTATGTGGTTGTTATTAGTTTGGACTCATACAAATGCTAAATTGAAAAATAATATACATATGCCTTTTGTGAATTCAGTTTCACTTTCTGAATGTTTGCTTCCCATTCATCCATATTACTTTCATTTACTGATGTACTTGGGTCCTCAAACTCATCTTGTCTACTGTTTTTTGTCACTTTATGTAAGGTAAGTATTTATTATCAAATACCTGTAATTTTGGAATGTAGTATTTTTTCCTGTTCAAAGAAAGTAAAATTTTAAGCAGCTAACCCATATAGAATTTAGGGAGGTAGGGTGTGGCATTTAGGAAGTATCTAATTCCCAGAGGAAAGTATGAAAGGAAAGAAAGAAAAGAAAACATTCTTTTAAAATTAAGTTTATTTATTTATTTATTCAGTTTGAGAGAGAGAGAAAGAGAGAGAGAGAGAACATGCACAAGTTGGGGAGGAGCAGAGAGAAGGAGAGACAGAATTCAAACCAGGTTCCACATCATCAACGCAGAGCCTGATGTGGGGCTTGAACTCACGAACTGTGAGATCATGACCTGAAGTGAGATCAAGGTGACTGTACCACCCAGGTGCCCCTGAAAATAAGCCTTTCTTAAATGCTATTATGTGCTAATTACATTGCACATACATGTGTACATTTTGTCTTATTTAATACGCAAAATAATGTCATGAGCTGGAAGTTATCATATTATAAGTATTATATATTTTTAGTAATGAGACCTAAAAATTACCCATCTGATATGGTTGCCAAATATCTGACTACCCATTTTCAGAGATTTGGGTTCCATTATGGTTCTATATAGTTCCTCTACGGTAACGCATCCCACTACTGTGAACACGTGTCATGTGATCCTCTTTATGTTGCTCTATGTTAACTGGCAATTGGGGAACTGGCACAAGTATGCTGATACTCTAGCTATTGCTATAATTGTGAAAAATAAATTGTCCTTTATCTTAGACTTAGGGGTATCATATTCTCTACCAGAGTTTGTGAAACTGGCAACAGCTAACTTGTTAGGTTCCAAATAGAGTAAATATTGAACCCTTTATATTCTCGACAATTATGTCAAGATTTAATTGGTAGTTTTATTTCTTAATGGTACAAGAAATAATGGTAGGCTTAAAAATTAATAGCTTCTTAGATTCAGTGCCATGCAGTATCTGAATATATATTCCCACATTTATAAAATATAGAATCAATAGATTTCTAAGAATCTTGTCAAACCTTCATGTTCTTGTAGCATGGAGCTGAGCAGAACATGGCAGAATCCCAATATTTTCACTGAAAATTAGAGCTAGAGGGAATCTTCACCTCAGCTTTAATCATGACCTCTACTTCACCCGTTTTAGACCTCTTTCTTTAAGGAAGCTTTTGATACTGGTCCACCTGATCAATGCATACTTTTATTCTTACTTTCTATTCCCATCTTGTAAATAGTCTCCTTGGAGGAGATTGGTTTGACAAGACTGGCTTCAGGAAGTTTCGGCTATAACACCATCTTTCTTTTGTCTTTTTAAAATGAAACCAGCAAGCCAATTTGTTACTTTAGACTGAGGAATAATTGTGAAAAGGCCAAGGTACTTCTATCCTAGAGTTATATATTACCTCCCTGTAGACACGTAGTATGAGGAGACAAATCACCACTACAAGATGTGGTAGGCACCGATTAGAGTAGATAATATTAATGTGATTCTGTTGTTAACTAGCATCTGACTAAAAAAAAAAAGAAAAAGAAACGCTACAAAAAACACTGATACCTCTGCCTGGGACATGGTCCAGTGTATCATTTACCATGTTGGCTTAAGGCTACCTGGATGATTTCATTCTTCAGGATAATTGTTTAGCTTTGGACATAAAATTCTGAGTATTGAGATCTGAGAGGAAGTAGGCTAAGGGTTAATACTGAAGAAACACACTTTCTGTGAACACTCTTTTGGGTGGGCATTTGAAGATGGCTAGAAATGAAGCTGTCTTCAACCATGTACAGAACTAGCCTGTAGACAAGGCCAAAGTGCTGAGCAAGAGCAAGATGAAAGATTCAATCTCCCAAATCACCAAACTCCGATTCCGTCACTCAGTACTCAACAGATAACTTTTCTGGGCTCACAGTTTACAGGTCTCTTTTTTGCTCTCCTTCCACAGCAGTTGAGGGCAGTACCAGGATGGAGGGGTAGGAGCTGAAGACAGCACTGCGTGGGTTCTCGCTCACTTCTTATCACAGCCTTTCTCTTTCATTCGCAGCCCATTTGAGTTCTTCCCTAGCTTAGAGGAGAGAAACCAGCTTTCTTAATTCAGGTACAATTAATTGCTGGCCTTTTTTTTCCCTCTTGCTCTCAGATACCAGGCATAGAAATGTTTTAATATTGGAGATTACAATGTTTTTTTCCTCTGATGTCCTTATGTAGGATAGGAAGAGTATTCAGTGGAAATGAAAATATGCCAGTCTTTGAAATAACCAGTTCCTAACTGACCCAAATGAATACTCCGTGCTCATATTTTTATATATGTAATTATCCAGTATATGTTTTTATTATTTATAGCCTTTTAATCATGACATCCCTAAACAAAGCATGGCTTTATGCATTACTTACTGTTTTATGTAATTTCTGTTAGTTCTTATACATTTTATCATGTTCTTTACTTTTAATAAAATTAGTATTATATTTGTTTCAAGGTGGTTGATTGAGAATTTCAATACAGGAGATAGTGAAACTCATTTTTCAGACCATCACTCTTAATGGAGTTATTATCTGATTGAGGTTTTTTTTTCTGTTTTGCACTTTAATATTTGCTCTTATTGATAGAGAAGCACTTACATTTAAAAAATAATTTTCCCATTTCAGCTATGCTAGGTGTATTGTTCGGTAGGACATAATTCTCTTTCATAATCACGAAACTGCCTCAAAAGATAGTTTTGTACTATTTCTTTTGAAAGGGTCTTTTGAAACGTAATATTTTCATGGCCATATATAATTTCCTGAAGCCTTTTCATCAAAGGCTAAATGCTAGCTTTTATCTCACTTACTCAATACAATTTTTCACATTTTATATCTCAGGTTTTAATTTTCTTTCAGCACCTTTATTTTTAAACTTCAAATGGTAGTAGAATTCTATGTAGCTTCCAGACCATTGATTGGGCTATTATAAGCAACACCTTATTCTACATCAGGATCCCGTGTGCTACTTTCCTTCACACTCGCTGAAGGTACGAATGGAAGAAGGGTTAAAGTGAGATCATTTCAATCACTTTGAGTATGAATGAATAGTGACCTCTGCAAGGTAGAGCCAAAACTTGGAATTTGAGGGGTGCCTGGGTGGCTTAGACGGTTAAGCGTCCGACTTTCGCTCAGGTCATGATCTCGCGGTTCGTGGGTTTGAGCCCCGTGTCGGGCTCTGTGCTTACTGCCAGCTCAGAGCCTGGAGCCTTCTTCAGAGTCTGTGTCTCCTTCTCTCTCTGACCCTCCCCTGCTCACGCTCTCTCTCTCTTTCCTAGAAATAAATAAAAATATTGAAAAAAAACCTTGGAATTTGAGTATGGCAACAAATTACAGGGACCTGTGTACTCTAACAATGCCCACTAGAATGTGAGCCAGAATATGTTAATTATTAGGGATCGGGAGTTAGGCAGGCAAGTCTCATGTAGTCTTGGAGATATGTGTGAACCAAATTCCATATCCGAGAAGCTGTCACAATTATTATTTAACATGGTCTGTAACATCCTGCCAATGTAATAAGATTGTACACAATAAATTATAAAATAAAATCATTATTTACAAATGATATATTTGTTAGAAACTGCATCTTAGTTAAGAGTTCTGAGAAACAGTTACTTAATTTTTGTTATTATTACTATTATTATCATTATTATTATTTCCGTATGTAAAAAACTACCGGAGGTAGGAAGTTCAGTACTGGTATGAGTTTCCTGACATTATTGGAGAATGAGGCTTCTTCTAGTTTTTGTTCCATCTTCCTTAGGGCATGATTATTGTTCATGTTTTTAAGACTACTGCACCTAGTCATCATTATCTAGCTTGAGCAAGAGAGATCAGGACAAAGGTAAAGGAGACAAAAAAGATCATGGCTAGGTGAGTCTCCAGCTATTTAAATATTTTGTTTCCAGAAAATCCACTTAAGAATTTACATTTATACAAACTACATCCCATGATCTTTTCTGCTCCCTAAGTGAGATTGAGAGATAGTTTTAAAATCTGCATTGAGGGGTGTTTTGGTGGCTCAGTCGGTTGAGCATTGACTCTTGAATTCAGCTCAGGTCATGACCCTAGGGTCATGGGATCCAGCCTCGCATCGGACTCCCTGCTGAACGTGGAGCCAGCTTCGGATTCTCAGTATCTCTCTCTCTCTCTCTCTCTCTCTCTCTCTCTATCTCTATGCATCTCCCCAACTTGTGCTCTCTCTCCTCTAACATAAAAATAAACTAAAATAAATAAAATCTGCATTGATACATCAAATAAAATCAGGGATCTCTTAGTAAGGGAGTTGAGAAGGACCATTGGGTAGGACAAAAGTAGTCTCTGCCATGATTAAATATTTAAAAAAACAAAGAGAAGCAACTGAAAATTCCTGGAAATAATGAGAACTTTTAATACATTGGTTATATTTAGGATAGATACAATCTAAGTGCATTTTTTTAAATGTTTTATTTATTTCTAGGAGAGAGAGAGAAAGAGACAGCGTGAGCAGGGGAGGGTCAGAGAGAGAGGGGAGTCACAGACTGAAACAGGCTCCAGGCTCTGAGCTGGCAGTCAGAACAGAGCCCGATGCGGGGCTCGAACCCACGAACCCTGAGATCATGACCCAAGCGAAAGTCGGACGCTTAACCGACTAAGCCACCCAGGCGCCCCCTAAGTGCATTTTTATATGCCACCTATACTCAGATGTTAAAATGTGGAAACAGTAACAAACACTACCAACAATAAACCATAAATAATTAGAAATTACTCTAAAAAGAAATACATGATATTTATTTGAAATTCTTCACACAACTCTATTGAGAAATGTAAGGAAAATTTTAATAAGGTAAGATACATGCCCTTTCCTTAAATAAAATATAAAATTATTTTAAAAAGTCATTTAACCCCAAACGTATTGGTTTAGTGTAAAGCCAAGGAAATGCTATTTTTCCCCCTCTTCAAAGCCATTCTCAAAATTATCTAAACAAATAGTAAAGACAGAATGTTGAGATGTTTTTGAATTTTACAAGGATAGATTTACCTTATCAGGTATAAAAAGATGTTACATTATAAAAACAAAATAATGAAATTATTAAAATAGCATAAAACTGAAGAAGGCTTAAAAGCCAGATCAAAAGAAAAGACCAAATTGTTCCCAAACTAAATATATATATACATATATATATTATACTAACATAATAGACAAATATATTTATTATATACTTAATATATAATAAAGACATCATTTTACACTATAGGAAAGGAGTAAAAGTTTCAACAAATTCATGGAAAAGTGGTCTTAAAAGCAAATTATCAAGTTTGACCATTGTTATATCCCAAACATCCAAATCCCAAATGAATTAAACTATTAAAAGTAAAATACACAAATAAACAACCAATGAATTTAAAAATCTAGAAAACATTAGTAATTAGCTGATTTCAAATCGGAAAAGTCTATCTGAGCCTTCTAGGTGAAAATTATAAGGAAAAGACTGATAAACTTGTCAGATTAAAATTTCAAAACTTTCTCCATGTTAAAATACCACTTGAACATTCAGAAACATATTTAAAATAAAAGTGACAAAGAAAGTAGACATAAAGACATGACATGACTCCACCGGGCAATGGAGTACCTGTTACAGAAATAATTAACTAGGAAATATTTTGTTGATAGCATAGTATAACTATGTACTGGGATTTGCAAAAACAAAAACAAAAAACAAACAAACAACAACAAAAAACCTTAATTTCAATTTACATAGGACTTATAATTGGCAGGTTTTTACACTATATTGATAGGTTTCTCAAGTTATACATATCACTAACATGTGGATAATTTCATCACTATGAGTTATATTAAATCATGACTTAAATCATAAGTTCGATCCAGTGGCATAACCCCTGATGTACATATAAAACGTAACATATACAAACTTATTAGCTCCCAAGCTTTGTTACTATGTTCTTCCCAATTGTGTATTTCAGCTTAATATAATTTATTGTTTTGTTGCCATCCAGGAGAGTTCTATAGTTCTCATGCTTCTATTTATCCTTAAAGTGCCTCTGTGAATATATTTTACTTCAACAACTATAAAATGTCTGCTAGCTACTAAGAAATCATTATATTTTGGAAAAGGATAGCACCTTTAAATCAAATTGAATACGCATGGATCTTTAAAGGTCTGACCTTACTTAAACAAATGTTACCTTAACAAAGCAATTGATTTCAAAGAGGATCAATTATGATAAAAATCACTAACTCCGAAAGCGAAGGCTTGTCTTTGGAAATGAACACGAGATGATTTCTTTGAGTTCTAATAATATGTGTGCCATTGGAAAAATGCAATGCCTTTACCACAGAGAAGATACAGAAATGTGTTTGAGAGAATTGATTAGGTAATAATTAGTTTCTTGCTCTTTAACTTCATTATTATTATTCATGGAATAAATAGATCTTATATGCCAGAGCTAGGTCTTTTTCTAAATTCTATAAACCATTTTAAAGGAATAACTGCCTTTATTCTTAAGGAGAATTTAATAAGGCTTTTCTTGACTCAAAAAAATAATTGGTTTATTTTGGTTAGTGTTAATTCAAGACCTAAGTTGACTACTTTGCTGGATATATTATCTTTGAAAGTATCTGGGGAATGAAGTATTCTTTCAAATAAGAGTTACTTGTTGATATAAATTATTTATCTATGGTTTATCTTTACCATTACCAAAACAGTGGCAAAAATTGCGATTTATACTGCTGTCTTATTGAAAGTAAACCTGAGCCACACAAATCAATACATTTAAATGATAACTAGAAGTCCATTTCAACCTGTATAGACATTTGTTATTAAATATGTAGACTTAAGAACACAGATTCTTATTTAACTCATTGTCCACAATGACACAAAATTTAAATAGCAATTAAGTGGTTAAACCTTCATTTCCTTCTTCCACATCTTTAGTGTAAGCAAATGTTTACACAAATATTTAAAATTTAATAGATATTTTAATAGGTGTTAAATTTGTTTTGTCTTCTCAAAAATATACATTATTCATTATAAAATGTCTTCCTTTTTCTTTAAGGGAAAATATGGATATATTTAATTAAACACTGCTGTGCTGTATATACTGTCAGAGTTATAAGATAATGAGTTTGGGATGATTAAATAAAAGCCCTTCCTAAGTTGCTATAGTGTGAAGTCCAGGAGAAAAAACTATTTTAATGGACTTGCAAAAGAAATGTCATGCTGTCCCTGTTTCTGGCCAATGTGGACATATTTTCTGAATGGACCTTGCCTTAGTCTGCTAGGGCTGCCTATAAGAACAAAATACCACAGACTACATGGCTTAACCAACAGAAATTTATTATCTCAGAGTTTTGGAGGCTAGAAGTCCAAAACCAAGGTGTCAGCAAGGTTGATTTATTCTGAGGCCTCTCTTTGGCTTCTAAATACCCATTTTCTCCCTGTCTGTTTACCTGGTTTTTCCTCTGTGCCTGTCTGTGTCTTAATCTCCTGTTCATATAAGGACAGCAGTTATAAAAGATTAAGGCCCACCCAATAATTTCATTGAATCAATTACTCCTTTAACGGTTTCACCTCCAAATATAGTCACATTCTGAAGTACTGGAGGTTAGTACTTTAATATATGAGGTTTTGGGGGTACATAATTCAGCTCATAACTTACCTTGGGCAAGAAATGACTCTTTCTGCCAAAGGATTTTCAACATCTCTACTATTATCACAGTAGGCAAGACTGTGCAGGCAATGGGAATGCTGACTGGGGAAGAAACAATATGGCTTGTGATCAACAGGAACAGAGTAAGAAAGCTGACATTAAGAATGCAACAAGACCCAGACATTTTTTGCAACTATAGATTCTGGCAGCCACCATTTTGGATAACATATTAAAAGGAAGGAAAGTGATATAATTAGCCCTACTAACTTAAGGTGCAAGTGCTATTGTATTCAGTTATTTGTCTATGTACCAGTACTCTCAAATTGTCTCAAGAAGATAAAGAATAAAATATCAGGTGACAAGTGCTCTGGCATTCCAGAGTGAGGTGCCACACACTCCCCTCATGCCAGATACAGCTTTGCAATCTTTGGCTAAATATCTTCCTGAATATCAAGGCTGAGCTTGGGAATTGGAAGATTTCTTAGGAGAGGCTTGTACTTGTTTTAACAAGGGATGGGGGCATGGGGGAGATTGGAGGAGATCGTTTACTTCACCTGAAACCAAGCATGAAGATGTTGATTTATGGTGCCTGCAATTTGGAAACATAGTGGACCAGTATCACATTCATATCTGAATGCCTTCCCTACTCACATTCTCCTGTCAAAAAGTTAAGAGACAGGGGGGCGCCTGGGTGGCTCAGTCCACTAAGCGTCAAACCTCTGATCTCAGAGCAGGTCATGATGTCACAGTTTGTGAGATGTGCTCACATTTGTGCTGACAGCACAAAGCTTGCTTGGAATTCTGTCTCTCCTTCTCTCTGTCGCTACCCCATTTGTTCTCTCTTTGTCTCTCTCTGTCTCTCTCTCCAAATATATAAATAAACTTAGAAAAAATGTTAAGAGACAAGAGGCTGGCTGAAATGGCCCGTGGCTGCAAAATAAGGTGCTGAATTAGGGATTAACTGCACTCTCATTCCCAACAAAATAGGCCAAGGTTATAGACTTCTTTTTATCTAGATCTGAGCCATATGTAAAAAAGAAAACCTCCATTGTCTGGTCTTAGACACTGTACAAGAGCATAAGACATCTCGAGTAATGGAGAGACTCCAGAGAACCATAGCAATATTCCATGAAATAAAGAGTTAGCTTTAAATACTTACCAGTCCAGAATGTGCCATACCTCTCATGACAATACTCGTCATATAAATCTTCCCACTTGGGTCATGTGTAAGTTAGGGAAGGAGAGAAACTTATACTCAAAATGTTATTCAGAGTTCTATTTCATATAATGTACATTTTAATTATATAAATGAGGTTACGCTCGTAACTAAAGGTGAACAGAGATCTTTTATTTTTCAAGCGTCAGGAAATAATTTTGGAGGCCTTCCCAAGATTTCACTCAGACACAGGAAAACTGAAGTAAAATTAAATTCAAGTGTCTGGAATTATGGGACTGTTCTTGCAGGACTCCCTTTTTGCCTGATTGTTCATGAAGCCTAAAGGGCTAACATATTTCGTGGGGGTGAACTTCCATATTCTTGTATATTTACCTGTGTCTCTCTGAGTTCTGTTCCATTTTGCCATTACTTCCACATGTTGCCACAGTTAAGCCTTCATTGTCTGCAATGCATGAAGTTTGGCTAGGCTCTAGTCTCCAGGAGAAGCCAGCATGATGATTTGAAGGTGAAGGATCACACCCTGTTTATGCGAGGTTTCCCGAAAGAACTTTTGAGTTAGATTGAAATCTGTGGTCTTCTGTAATTTTTAACAACACACATAGACATCATCTTCATCTGTCTTGCCACGTTTTAATGTGCTATTCCTGAGAGTCCACCAAGATGCCTATATTGCTGCCACTCATTCCAGTAGATCAGACAGGTTTCCCTTAGCTACTATTCAAGGATGACAGTCAACATCCCTGATGTTCTCAGCAGTAGTACAATCACGTGAGCCTTGCCCTACCCTTCCCATCCCCATCCACTGTTTAGAGATTTTATGGAGAAAGGTACAGAAGGAATGACATGCTCTCTCAGTTTTCAAGGAGTCATTCTAGAACATCTACTTAAAAATTTTTTTTTAACTTTTACTTATTTATTTTGAAAGAGGAAAAGAGAGCATAAGCAGGGGAAGGGCTGAGAGAGAGAAAATCCCAAGGGGGCTCCATACTGTCAGCACAGAGCCCTATGCAGGGCTCAAACTCATGAACTGCAAGATCATTACCTGAGCTGAAATCAGGAGTCAGACGCTTAACTGACTCAGCCACCAAAGCACCTCAATACATCTACTTTTTAAGAACCAGAACTTGATTTTTCTCCTTTCAACAAATAAGTTTGCAAATAGTAACAAATTTCCTAAAATATTAAATGCACATTCTATTGCAAACAGCAATAACAGGGAGTAATGCCTCCAAACTATCAGAGAGAAATCTATATTAGATCAAAATAGAATGATCTTAACACTGGTTAAGGATCATCAAATTTTCTTACTGAGAAACTGAAAACGGATTTGGGAGTTTTCTAAATATCACACACACACACACACACACACACACACACACACATCTATACGCATGTTTTGTTTAACTGTCGATTTTTCTCATTACATCGTCAAAATTCCTTCAGTTTCAAAAAATCCATTCATCAATTTTGTACAGCAGTAAGTTAAAAACTCCTTGAGGTAGAATTTTTCTGACTCTAAGAATAAAACTTTTGTACTGAAAGCGGGCAGAACTAGGTAAACAATATGTATATAGAATAATGTCTTCAAGAGGTTTAATTCTACCGGGTATTAACATAACAGACAGATAAATTCCATGGTCATAATTGTATATTTTAAGCTAGAGAGCTTAATTATGACTGGCAGATGAGTTTTTCCTCTAAAGCAAGTATATTTGTAAAAATATTAAAAATCCTAAGGAAGGTAGACAGCTATCTAACTGCATACCATCTGATGAATATTAAATGCTTTGGAAAGATGGGATGAATCTACACCAAGGCCTAATTGATCTTGATTGAACACATGAAAGTCTTCACCATTGATAGAATTGATTTGAGGAGTTAGGACCAGTACCAGTACATAAAAACTCTGGTAAGTTATATTCTCTAAGCAACGATTAGTTCCTTATCACTCCCTTTGATATTTGCTGTATTATAAACTCAACGCGAACACTACAAGAAAACAGGAATTAATTAAGCAAAAATAAGTGTAAACAATGTATAAAGCAATGCCTGTGACTAGAGTGCCTGAACAGTATCCTGAATACTATATATAAACAGGATTTCCTTTATGTGACTTTTCATAGCTTGTAAAAATGAAACAAAATGTTGAAGTTTAGGAAGGGGGAAACCTAGGACAAAATTGTGCTGTGTTTTATTCTCCACATTACCAGATATTTTCCGGAAACAAAATGACAATGAAAACTATAAAATCCATTTCCCGAACCTCAAAACCCCTCACGCGGTAGATGCTGAGGCAGAGGCAATGATAAACAGGTAAAGTAGAAACGTATTAGGAGACAATATCTAAAAAGGGAAGTCGGCAAACAAAACAATATTCTTGAAATATTGCATGCCATGTCACATTTTTTTTCTTTATTGAAAAATTTTTGCGCTCCGAGAATCTCTTATGAAATTCATCACATTATTTTTGTGATGGCGGCAGCAGAACAGCGATCCTGTGATCACATTTTGACAGACTTCAGTAGCACGCAAATAGCATTAACACAAGATCCTTGGTCTAAGGCAGCTGACTGTGATGTACAAGACAACACTAATCAATCAGAATTTGAGTTCCCTTTGTTCTGACAGGGCTTCCTAATACAAGCCATCAAAAGTAGTTTAAAATTTGATAGTCCTGCTGCCCTGTTTTTAATAGAACAGGTACATACCTTAGCTGCTGTCTTTTTCTTTATTGAAAAACTGACAAAGCATTACACAGTGCATCTGCCTTAAATATTTGAAGCCAACCATAAAACATCAAAATGTGTGGTAATAAATGCACCAGTGATGATGTACTGTGAAAGAAATATGCATAGAAACGTCAAAAGTAAAAATAACAACAACAGAAAACAAACAAAAAAACCACACCACACACCACACACACACATGCATATACATACAAATACGTACATGCAGACAAACCAACCAAACTTGAGGAGCAAGATTGAAGTTAGAAAAATAATTTTACAGGGTGCCTGGTTGGCTCTGTTGGTTAAGCTTCCGACTTCAGCTCAGGTCATGATCTCTCAGTTCATGGGTTCAAGCCCTGCATTGGGCTCTGTGCTGACAGCTCAGAGCCCGGAGCCTGCTTCCTTCACATTCTGTCTCTCCCTTGCTCTCTGCCCCTCACCTGCTCACACTGTCTCTCTCTCTCAAAAATAAACATTAAAATTTTAAAAAAGAAAAAAAGAATTTTGCTAAAAAGGCCAGAAACTTAGTGGAAAGAAATCTGAATTGAGTGTCAGGAGACCTGACTTTTACTCCTTCTTTGAGAGCTATGACCTGGGTAAGGCAAGCCAAGTTGCCAAGACTTTCCAGCTTTCAGTTCACACATTTAGGAAATAAGGAAGTAGACTTGATGATTTCCTTCCAAAGCCAAAATCCAATGATTTTTTGGTGATTCACAATTGTTAGAAAGAAGACTTGTAAATACACATTCTTCCTTAACAGTCTTCAGATGAGAATAATTTTTTAACTTATAGAAAATATAATCGAAATACAGAATAGCCACAACTCTCTATATATGATTTTTTTGCAGCTTTTCTCCAACACCTGAGTTGATATTTGTCATTATCAACTTCTACAAATTAAGTATTCAATATCATCAAAATTACCATCAGATACTTTCAAGTACTCATGTGGCCATGAAGCAAATGAGTATGGAGTTTATGGCAAATTATTTTCTTAGACTTAATGGCCCTTAAAAGAGGCTCTGTAAATATTAACTGACCTTCAGTGTGCAAGGAACTGTTCTAGAGTTTAATAAGGTGCTAAACAAGACAAGCAAGATGATTGTTCTAACTGATCTAACATTCTTGTGGAGAATAATAAAGAACAGATTAGTAAATTAGTAAACAGATAAAGGAGTAAGAGCATTTCTCATGATGGTAAGTTTTATGAAGAAAGTAAATCGAGCCAGGTGGGTGAAGTTTGGAGGAGGACAGTTATTTCTATCGATTTCTCATTTCCTTTATGGTAGGAGCATTTTGACTTCTTTATTATGTGATTAACAGCCACCAGTTTAAAAAAAAAAAAAAGGTCAACATGGATAACCAAATACTATTTCCAAACCTGACCCAGAGACCAGTTTAACCCAGTGAATATAACTTCTGTGTTGCTCCCCCCTTGTTCTCCACTATTTTCCATTTATATTTAAAGCTGGAATATAAGATATCAAAATGGATCTCTAGGGTAAATTCTGGAGATAAAATTTACTGTTTCAATTAATGCACTAGATGATGTGAAATATTTAACATACACTGAGGATCATGATTGATTTTAAGTTGATATATTTTTTAATTCCTTTCCCGTAGACTTGTGGTACTGAGACGGGGTGAGTTTTGAGGTAATACTACAACTTTTTTTTAAATTTGTTTTTCTATTTATTAGGTACTTCTTCATTTGGTAGTATTTTAAGTGATTAAGAAAGATTGCAGATAAAAACAGTGAAAATTATTGAAGTATTAGAAAATACAATATGGAGAGTCCTCTCTCATATGCAGAGAGAGAGGACTCCAGGCATCGTGTGACACAGGCACCTCTGTGACAATTGGTGAAAAAGAGCCCCATGGATGGTTTGCAATTCCCTATTTCATTCTATGAGTAGGAATGAGGTTTTCCAGGTTACAGGCTCTTATGATCTCTGCCTATTATATGTTGGAACTCTGAAATCTCTAGCTACACTTGGGAAGGAGTGGGCTTAACCCTGGGCATCTGTGCAACTTCTAGCTTATTAGAGTTGCAGGTGCAACTCACAAGTCTGGGATAGGTACTCTCCTGGGTGTAGTTTTAATTTCAAGGAGAATTAGTCACTTCTACAACGGCATTGGGAAGGATAGTTATTTTTGGTCAGAACCTGAAGTTGAATCCCAATTCCAAACTCTTATAATAATATTAATAACTAATACTGGTTTTAGGCAAGTGCAAAATATTACATGTCATTTCAATTAATATTTATAACAATCCATGCAGGTAGGTATTATTATCATTAGCACAGAGAGATTAAATAATTTGTTACATGGTGAGTTGTCATTTAAATGAAGATTTCTTAAAGTTTATTTGAGAGAGAGACAGAGAGAAAGAGACAGAGAGAGAGAGAGAGCACCAGCAGGGGAGGGGCAGAGATAGAGGGAGCAAGAATCCCAAGCAGGCTCTATGCTCTTAGTAGAGAGGCCAGTGCAGGGCTCGAACCCACGAACTATGAGATCATGACCTGAGCTGAAATCAAGAGCTGGAAGCTCAACCGACTGAGCCATGCAGGCATCCCTTAAATGAAGATTTTTAAATTAAATTCTTTTGTTCTTGGTTACTATGTATGACATCCAGTATGTTATTTTACTTTCCTAAGAGTCATGGATTGTTTCCTCATGTGAAATAGGAATAATATTTCTCTCTTCTTATGTATATGAATACAATCTACATATTCATAGAAACACATCTCTCTAGGTCTTTATCTTTATATCTATCTTATCATTTAGCACAAAACCTGACCAATGATAGATTCTTAGCAAACCATAGTTCATCTTTACTTGTGTAAAGTGTCTACTCTAATGTTCAACTGAAACCAGAAAGGGAAGCAAAAAGTAGGAATCCATTAGTGACAGATACTCTTGGTTTAGTTTAGGTCTGATGAATTTGATGAATTGACCTAAGACAAAGTCAGTTCTAACTTCTGATACCTCACACAATGGTGAGGCTATAAAAATATCATTACCAACCATTTACAAATTCATACATATTCAAAACTTTTTTCATACTGATAATGCAAAAACAGTTATCACTTTTTAAAAGTGTGAAGATTGAGGGTTAAAGAGGTTAAATATTTTATCCTAAATTGCACAGAGAGTGACAGGAAGGATCTGTTTGTCCGACTGTAAGTCTCATGATATATTAGTGAAACATATCACCTCTGCAGTATACAGATCCTAGGAGAGACCCCATTATTCTTATCCCCTGATGTTCATGCCCCTTGAATATAGATGGGATCTGTGACTTGCTAATAATAGACAACAGACTATGGCAAAGGTTAAGGGATTTTGCAGATGTAATTCAAGTCCTAAATCAGTTGATTCTGTATTAATCAAAAGAGATATTATTTTGGGTGGACCTGATCTAATTATACAAAAGACCTTCAGATAGAAAGACTGTGCCTTCTCTGAGGTGAATGATTCTCCTTGTGGTCTTGATGAAGTAAGCAGCCATGTTAAAGATGTTCACACAGCAAGGAACTGTGGATGGCCTCTAGGACCCGAAAGAATTCTCTAACAGAAAAAAAAACCGAGACCCTGAGTTATTCAGCTGCAAGGAAATGAATTCTGTCAACAACTTAAACTAGCTTGCAAGTAGATTCTTCCTTCCCCAGGCAAGCCTCCAGATGAGATCACAGCCTGGCCAACACATTGATTATTGCTATGCTGAGGAGAGAACTCATTCAAGCCATACATAGATTCCTCATATACATATAGAGAAATTGTGAGATAATAATGGGTGTTGCTAAGTTTGTGGTAATTTGGTATGTAGCAATAGGAAAATAACGCAATACCAGAAGTATTCTTCAACTAATATTTGTGGAATATTTTCTGTGTATAAAGTACTATGCCAAGGCCATATTAAATCCAGAAAAATTAAGTTATTTTTCTGGAATCTGCTTTCAAGAAAATCATAACTGCAAGTAATAGAATC
Organism: Hyaena hyaena; assembly: GCF_003009895.1. Lineage (NCBI taxonomy): Eukaryota > Metazoa > Chordata > Mammalia > Carnivora > Hyaenidae > Hyaena > Hyaena hyaena. Next base: position 64,541 of record NW_024082605.1, on the reverse strand, counting down.
ATGTTGGCACCGTGGGACCCTTCAATTTCTTCTAGGACATTCTATTAGCCTTTATTAGGAATCCTTAATAATCAAACATGGTAGGTAATGGTATCTATTTTCTGAATTCTTTTTTTTCTTTTAGGTTTTTATTTTAATTTCAGTTAGTTAACATACAGTGTTATATTAGTTTCAAGTGTACAATATAATGATTCAGTAATTCCTTACATCACCTGGTGTTCATCACAAGTGCACTCCTTAATCTCCATCTCCTATTTAATTCATCTCTCTGACCCACATCCCATCTGGTAACCATCAACTTGTTCTCTGTAGTTAAGAACCCGTTTCTTGGTTTGTCATTCTTTTTTTTCCCCTTTGCTCATTTCTTTTGTTTCTTAAATTCCACATATGAGTGAGATCACATGGTATTTGTCTTTCTCTGACTGACTTATTTCACATAACATTATACTCTCTAGCTCCATCTATGTCATTACAAGTGGCATGATTTCATTCCTTTTTGTGTCTCAGTAATATTCCATTGTTTATATATACCACATATTCTTTATTCATTCATGAATTGGTGGACACTTGGGCTGCTTCCATATCTTGGTTATTGTAGATAATGCTGCTATAAAATCAGGGTGTATGAATCCCTTTAAATTAGTGTTTTTGTATTCTTTGGGTAAATACCCAATAATGAAGTTACTGGATTATAGGGTAGTCTATTTTTAAGTTTTTGAGGAACTTCTGTACTGTTTACCACAGTGGCTGCATGAGTTTGCATTCTCACCAATAGTGCAGAAGTGTTCCTTCTCCACATCCTCATCAACACCTGTTGTTTATTCTTTTGTTGATTTTAGCCATTCTGACAGGTGTGAGGTTATTATCTCATTGTAGTTTTGATTTGTGTTTTCCTGATGATAAGTGACGATGAGTATCTTTTCATGGTCTGTTGGCCAACTGAATGTCTTCTTTGGAGAAATGTCTGTCCATTTTTAAATTGGGTTATGTGTTTTCTAGGTGTGTTTTATATAAGTTCTTTTTATATTTCAGATACTAACCCTTTGTTGGATATATCATTGGCAGATTTCTTCTACCATTCTTCAGGTTGCCTTTTAGTTTTCTTGATTGTTTCCATACATGTGAGAATCTTTTTATTTTGATGTAGTCTCAAAAGTTTATTTTTGCTTTTGCCTTCCTTGCCTCAGGCGACATATCTAGAAAAAAAGTTTCTACAGTTATTTCCTGAATTCTAATGAGGACTGAGCTAAGAAAAATACCTTCATATAAAGGAATATTAATTTGGATATGTGTTTTTTCTAGTTCATATGAAAACATAACCAAAGATATCCAAATTGGATATTTTGTGATAACTTCAAATTTATTTCCTGTTGAACAGTACAGCTTCTGAATTAAAATATCTCTTGAGTTTCTTTTTAATTTTAAAACTGTATCACTTTTTACAACTACTATAAAATAACTTCTGTGTTCCCTGATTTTGAAAATCATAGTTCCTAAGTTGAAGGAATAACAAGAGATAAAATAAATTCAATACTAATTTATATGAAGTCATATTAGAAGGAATGTTATTTGGATTCCAATAATTGAAATCTTAGGGAAAAAAAGATTCCAAAATAATTTCAAAGGTATATGGTATTAAATATGTATGTTCTCATCATGATCTGAATTTGTGCTTAACTGCCAAGGGATTTTCAAAACTGACTTTCATTCAAAATTTTTTCATGCTATAAAAATTAGTTAAACCATACAGGTTTTTCTTATGTTGTTATGTTATTTTTAAAATTTAAATTTTTTAATGCGTATTCATTTTTGAGAGAGAGAGAGAAGGAGAGAGAGAGAACAGCCAGGGGAGGGGCAGAGGGAGAGGGAGACAAAGACTCCGAAGCAGGCTCCAGGCTCTGAGCTGTCAGCACAGAGTTTTGATGTGGGGTTGGAACCAGGAACAATGAGATCATGACCTGAGCCGAAGTCGGATGCTTAACTGACTGAGCCGCCCAGGCGTCCGTAATGTATGTTATTCTTATAATATGCAGGGCATATCAATTTAATCTCTGGAGGAAACATTGAATTCTTACATTGAAGCAATTTTAGATCCTGGGTTTTTGAGTAAGAACTGCAGAACATATATCCTTATACTTTGCTAACCTCAAAATAAATAACTCTTATAGGAGATTCCCCATGTTTTTTATCTTTTCTGAAATCCAGGCACTACACAAATAATATTAAACATAAGTATCTTCAGATTGTTTGCCTGACATCAAATACAGGAAGAGTGCAAATTATCATAAGTTATCAATAAGAGATAAAAGTTCTGAAGTGAAATTATGCAATAGTGGGTACACAAAATATAAGATCTCAGAATAATGAGACAGATTAATTACAGAAACACAGATTCACCCCCCTATATAACTTTTCAGTTAACTCCTACCTTATGTATTCTTAATAAATACAAAAGGCAATCTTCAGGTAATATCTCACTTTAGTGAAACATTTGCTTCCTTAATCCTGTCTCTCAAAGAAAAAATTTCCCCCTTACTTCTTTAGTTGATTTGCACTAAAATGTACTGCAAAAAAAAAAAGCACATTTTTTCTCTTAATAAATGAAGAAAACTGGTAAAAGGCTTTGAAGCAGCAACAAAGTTTTCATTGTTCTAGCTAGCCAATCCTAAAACAAAACAAAACAAAACTCTCAAAACCCCAAAAAACAACCAATGGGAAAAATAACTAGTCAGCAATAGAGGTTACTCTCTTTTTTATCTGTCACTCCTACTAAAAGTAACAGTTAGACTTGATTTCCTCCACTAAGAAGATCTGTTCATGGAAAGCATATTTTCCCAGTAATACTCCTGGAGAGCCTTTTGCCTTAAAAATCCCATCTTTCAGAATCTCAGAGCTACAGTCCATGTGTACAAACATGTGCCATTAAGAAATTCCATTTCCAATCAGCTCTCCTCCTAATAGTGTCTGTAGTCTCTTTTAAGGTACCATACCTAATGAAGTAAAGGAAAGTAAAGGAGGAAGTGAAGTGAACATTCTTTTCCTTTCAGTTTATCTACATTTGGAAGATCTCTCTTTCCATGCAAAATGCATGAGAGAAAACGTAGATGTTTGGATGCCTTTCATTATCTTTTGAGGTTTCTGTTTTTTGCTTGTTTTATCTTTCTTTATCATTATGGAAGTTTCTCCATGGGTCTCTGAGTTACTGTCTGTTGCTAGTTAAATCAATAAAACCCTTTATTTGAAAAAAAGAATTGCATTACAGTGTTGTCAATAATGAATGCTTATTGCAAGAAGGAGCTCAGAGAAAATAATTAAGAGGTGGAAATCTTTTAAGAAACTTCTGCAAACCAATTGTAGATGTAATCTATTTATGTAAATGATAGGCTTACATTGTTTAGCAGCTTTCAACCAAATAGATTACTAGGCACTTAACAATTGAAACAACTATAATCATGAATACATAGAGTATTCTTTCCTTTCTCTGAGGTTGTTTTCATGATGAAATGTTGGATCTGCTGAATAAAGTTTAGTATGGATTATTCAGGCAAGAAATATAAAAGAATGAGACAGTTAAATTACATCAGAGTGGTTCAGTGTGCACATCTCCAAAACTTTGGGATCGGCAAAGGATAAAGCTAGTTCAGGGAATAAAAATGACTGTTATTCTTCTTTAGGTCTCCTCTGTTGCAACCATTGCCTGACACATTTACCTACTTCCACTGCCTCACCTTTTCTTCGCTTCATACAAAATTCTCTTCATTTGACAGTTTTTCAGTCAGAAGAATGAGAAGTTCCATTCTACATGGTTATTATTACTTTCTCTTCACCAAACTGCAGTTGTTTCTGCAGTTGTTTTCTGGGGGAGTCTTGTTCTTATATTTTATAAAATTCAGCTTTCCTAAGGTCCTACTGTGGATCTCCATCCTCCATATTAGTAGCAACCTATTTTGTTCACTCGTTTCTTACAGTATAAAAACGAATTTCTCTACATGTGTCAAATATGGAAATTTACAGTAGTTTTTGTGTTCAAACCAAAATGAAGTTGTAATTAAAATAATTTGAGGATCTGTTGTTGATATTTGGACATAGATTAATTGCAAATGGAATTGGGTGAATAAACTAAAAATATTTGAAGGATGTGTGTTATTCAGAGAATGATTTGTTTAGGACAGTGGAAGAAAGCATTAAGTAAGTGCTGACTCTCCAAAGAGAATATTAAGGCAAGAGAAGTTTTTGAAATGTACTCTGGAATAACTGGTAAAGGAAGTATGGAAGTGAATTATATTCTCAAAACCTGACTCCTTCAGACATTTGAGTGTCGTCAAGGTAAGAGTGTAGACTTATACAATGCTACTGAGGACTGAGGACTGACCTTGTTCTGGTCAGATAGAAAAAGGAACAGGGCACAGCCATTGCTTTTGATTAATTGGTATATTTGAGTTTATATGGCTAATTGTAACAACAAAGAAAAAGAATAAAGTTCTTTATGGGTTTCAGTTACACAAAATAAAAGCCTATTACTGAGAATTAAACAAAGAGAGGTAAACAGTATTACCATTTTTCTGGCTAATTTACAGTTTGTGACTTTAAATATATTTTGACAGTAAGGCAGGCATAATTTTAATTCTAAAATCGGACCCTTCTATAAGGCAGAGTAATAAACAAAATTCTCTCAGGGCAGGTACATGCCTACTTTATATCTTTCTGACTTTAAAAATTAATTGGCTCTTAAAGCATGACATTGGATATATCTCCTTACCAGAGTAGTTGAAAGGGATGATTTAAGGATAATTTGAAATTACAAAGGGCTTCATAAATTAAGTTAATTCCCCCTTGCAATAGCCTTTCTGGGTTGAAAAATATTGTCCTCTTATAAATGACAGGTAAAATTGAGATGTAGTTTAAAATAAATAATAAGGGGGAAAATCAGGACTAACATATTGGGCTTTCGGATTGATGTTAAAATCTCTCTTCCCTATGAAAGATAATACCCTTCAGAGTTATAGTTTCCTAGCGCATGTACCTTTTGTATCATCATCATCACATCGTCATCATCATCATCATCAACAACATTACCATCAGCATTTTCATGGTTATTACAACACTAGTCACATTAACATTCCATATTGAAATACTCTTATTAACACTCTCCAGATACTGACAGGATATGATAGGCTATTTCTAAATAGTGGCAGTTTGGGCTTTCTCTGTTCTAGCCTATGTGTGAAAACAGTAAGAAGAAAGGCATGGAAGGTAAAAGGACCACCATTCCTTTGAGATGTCATTCAGAATTTAAGCTAAGGAAGCACTAAGTAGTATAGTATAGCTCCTTGTTGAACTCTGCACTTAATTTTCTTCTCTTTTTTTGTTTTTCTGAGCTCTAATTATGGACTTAATTTTCTTATATTGGTTTGCATAAGTGACATTAGGACTTGTCCTGAGTCCCAAGCACTAGATAATACTTAGCTTATAGTTCTTTTAGTTAAAATCTAGGTTACAAGAGTGCTTTTACAGGAAAGTCATATATAATTTTGTTGTTCTAGCTTTTTTTTTTTTCTCTTATGTTTTTTGAATGATATGGTTCAAGTAATTTGAAAGTGTCCTTTTTTGTGTATTCTAACTTTAAGCACTTTGTATATGTTTACTAGGAGGAATTAAAGAATTATTTATTTGGTTTAGTTGTGTACTATAGAAACAGTCATAAGAAGGACAGTGTTTATTTTCCAAACAGATCAATAGTGACTGTGTTGAACTTTGAGCACTATGACCAAGGAATAATGAAGGTTAAATAGGTGCTCCAACCCTTTTGTGTTCCAGAAAGGCCTACTGCAAAGAACCTTCCTCCCCATATGACTTGGATAAGACTGGTTTACCTATGACAGGGCCAGACACAGACTCTCCAAATTCCCATATTTTTTTGTCTTCTAAATGATTAGCTGAACTGCTTGTCCTGCTGATGAATCAGAACAAAATACTTGTTAACCAAACTTTGGTTAAGTTTCTTTCTTTCCCCCAGGCCCTTAGACATTGGTACCTGACTCATCGTACAAACTTTCTTAACTCCCTCTCTCAAGCTGTTTTGGGGACCCAAGGATAAAACATTTTCTGATTTACTATGGACTCTCCTATCATCTGCTTCCCTTTTAGCCTTAGTTACTCCTTATAACAGAAAAACCCTTTTCTTTCTGAATTTTGAGACACTTGCTGATCTGTGGTCAGAGCTTTTTCCCATTGCTATAGTCCCCTCCCCACATTATGATAATTTCTTGCCTTCCCTTACAATTTTTTTTTTCCTTATAAAGTCTTCCTTACCAATGCCCAGGGTTGTTTGTGTTTGACATCTGTTTTTGTTAGTTAGGGATAACATTCTATTCATCTGGTGACTTAATTATAGTAGATTAAACTGAGGTAACTAACATATCCATAGTAAATTATTATCAAAAGAATTAAAACATAAATTGCTGCCATTTATAAACGTATTGTCTTTCAACTACCCTTGCTTTGAGACCCTGGAGTTGGGCTCTATAAACTGCTTTGCCTGCTGGCCAAATGCTAAACTTCACCAACAGAGAGCGCTAGAATGGTCCTGCAGATGAAAGCAGTCAGAAGATCCTTTCTTTCCAGGTTTAAGATCTCTATTTTTATTAATGAGCCCGGGACTCTAGGGGCTATGCAGACAAGCTCCAGCTATGCTCTCAGGCAATGTTCATCCACCACCAGCCCTTCGGGGGGCTCCAGTCTGCCCACATCCTGACAGCTGGTTCCCTCTACAGACTGTTGTCAGCCCGCGACGTCTGACAAGTATCTTCACCACCAGCAGGCTGTGAGGTTTGTGCCAGCCGTGCTCTCTTTCAGAAGTCCGAATCTCAGTGTTGGCTGGGCTGTGGTGTCTTCTAGTTCTTAGTTCTTTTGTTATTTCTCATCCTCAGTCTAGAGGCAGTGGCTACTTTTTTGTACATGCCTCTAGATTCCCTCAAAGTCCACTTGGGTTACTTTCAGTAGTTAACTACTTTTTACTGGTTAATAACTTTTACATTAAAATTTATCTTTTCGAATAACCAGATCAGTTTCCATCTCCTAACCGCCTTGACTAATAGAATGAGGAAGTGATAAAATTTTCTACCAGTATTTTTGTCCTCAATTTTCAATATTAGTAGACTCAAGTCTTAAGCATTCATTCAATCTTATCGATCTCAGTAAACATAACCAGTCAATAAACCATATGCCCAACTGTTCAGTCTAGAAATCTGGGAGTCGTCCTGACACGTCCCTTTTTCTCTCCCCCTAAATTTAGTTCAGCATCAGATCCTGTGGGCCCTATGTCCACATGTATTTCAAATTGTATATTTTCCTCGATCTATCCTCCACTACACCATCCTACATAGGCTCTTAAGGCCCTTTCTGGTATTATTTCTCAATCAGCTTATACAGTGCTGACAGATTGATATTTTAGAATAAAAATTGGATCATGTTAATTCCTAATTAAAAATTTTCAATGGCTTACCATTGCACTTGTGATAAAATTAAAATTCACTAACATATACCTATAGGCTACTATCATTATCTGGCTAGTGACTACCTCTTCCCTCATATTACCTTTAGACTATCTTATCCTCTCTCTCCCTCTTTTGGTATAAAAAATAGCATCTTTAATTTCAGGGCAAATCAGAGTGTTATTTTTGGGAGTCATTTAAAATGTCACTGAAATTCACCAGTGTATTTCCAACAACACACATTATTCAACCTAAGTGACAGCAGTGGACAGCTGTGTCCCATGCCGATCATGACAACTACATAATGACTGCTGCCTGGCTTTCAAAGACTGTAAAACACCATTCATTGTGAGACACAATAGAAAAGTGAGGTAAAATAAAATGTGAAAAGAATTGTGTTTTATACTAATAAAATACTATATTTAATTGTGTTATTTATTTAATGTCTGCCTCTTTTCAAAAAAATTTTAATGTTTAGTCATTGTTGAGATAGAGAGACAGAGCGTGAGAGGTGGAGGGGCGGGGTTCCTGGGTTTTTCAGTTGGTTAAGTGTCCAACTTCAGCTCAAGTCATGATCTCACAGTTTATGATGTGAGCCCCCTTAGGCCTCTGTTCTGACAGCATGGAGCCTGTTTCAGATTGTGGCCTCCGTCTCTCAAAATAAATAAATAAATAAACATTAAAAAAGAAAAAAAAAAAAAAGAGGCAAGAGGCAGAGGGGCACAGAGCGAGGGAGACACAGAATCCAAAGCAGGGTCCAGGTTCTGAGCTGTCAGCACAGAGCCCAACACTGGGCTCAAACTCACAGACGGTGAGATCATGACCTGAGCTCAAGATGGATGCTTTACTGACTGAGCTACCCAGGTGCTCCTGTATGCCTCTTTTTTTTTTTTTCAAGTTTATTTATTTATTTTAAGAGAGAAAGAGAAAGCAAGCAGGGGAGGGACAAAGAGAGAGGGAGAGGGAAAGAATCCCAAGCAGCCTCTGTGCTGTCAGCCCTGAGCCTGACACGGGGCTCAATCTCATGGTGAGATGGAAGACCAAGAGTAGATCGTGGGGTGCCTGGATGGCAAAGTCAGTTGAGCATCTGACTTTTGCTTAGGTTATGTGTTAGGCAACGATCTCACAGTTCCTAAGTTGGAGCCCCACATTGGGCTCTGTGCTGACAGCATGGAGCCTGGAGCCTGCTTTTAGTTCTGTATCTCCCTCTCTCTCTGCCCCTCCCTTGCTCATGCTCTACCTCTCTCTCAAAAACAAACATTTAAAATTTTTTGAAAAAAAAAGTTGGTTGCTTCAGCTGCCCATGCCATGTGGTTTTGGTGGACCATTTAATTTCTAGCACCTAATGTGCTTTCAGGCATTTAGGATGTGTTCCATAAATATCAGTGAGATAAATGAGTACTTAGTGATAAGAATCAAGATAATTTTAGTGATAAGTACTTATCACTAAATACTTAGTGATAAGATTCAAGATAATTTTTTTCAAAGGAGGAGAAAATGGTGGCTTTATTGGCCAACTTGAGTAGCCATGCCTCTGTGGTTGATTTGAATAACAGAGGTAGCTTAAGTAGGTACACCCAAGCCAGGTACCAGAGACCCCTCAAAAAAAAGAGAGTCTCTTAGTCTCATTGAAACTTACCTCAAGGGAGCAGTATACAGGTGTTGGATGCAATGGTTGTTGGGAGACCTTTTCCTCACTGTATTTTCTCAACAAAGCCCACAAGCTATGACTTTAAACTGCAAAGACAAATAATATGTTACATGGGCAACAAAGTGATAATAATCAACAAAGTGATAACAATTCAATTAAGGATTGAAACTTTTGCTTTATAATTTTAGTGCTGAGCAGTAAGTTGACATATTAAATAAGTAGCTAAAATGATTGTTCTACTTCATCTCATTATTAGCTATATTAGGTCGGAAGAGGAAACACTGTAGAGTGGTTAACCTACTGTATTTATGTGGCCTGCCCATTAGTTGTAGGGCCACTCCCATCTTTCTTTTGGCAGATGGCTTCAAATCATGTCTCATTTATTAATTATATATGCCTTGACTCTAGGAGCCATTCAGCAAATTCAGTCATAGAGAAGTGGTGAATATCTATTGATGAACGGATACATGAAACAGGGGGGCTCTGTTTCAGTGGTAATATTGGTTCTTTCTGAAAGGGGTAGCATAAACTTTGAATGAGAACACCGCACATCTGAAGGCCAAAGTTAATAAAAAAAAAACAGGAAAAAAAACCACAAATTAAAAAACTCCAACTTGTATGTGAGTGCTTTATTGTGGAGAATCCATTGGCACCAAAAGAGTATAAGAACTTGGGACACCGGAGGAATTTCAAGATGTTAGAAGAACAAAGCTTAGGAAATTATTTTAACTCTGGAAATAGCAGCAAGCACACTGAGAAGTAATAAGGAGTATAAGAGACATACTTAAAAGGAGGCAAGGTCATTGAAGCCACACTAGATTTATATGACAGGCTAAAAATAAAGACTTATTTATTCATTGGAAAAATATTTCTTTAGGAAATTGCAATACCTCACAGTAAAAAAAGGGGGGGGGAATCCTTGCTCTTTATAGAATTCATATTCCAGCAGACATACTCAGAACTTACTCCTTTTAAAATAATATTATAAAGACAGAAATATGTGAGTTATTACTGGGCTGAATTGGGTCAGAGAAACCTAACAGAAAAGGTGTGAACCCATGAAGTAAACTGAAATGATGTTTCCAAGAAAGCCTGGATCAAAGGAGGACTGAGATTTTCCTTGTTAAACTTTAGGCATGAAGTCAATAATTATAGCACTAGGCTAATCATAGATATTAACAGAGTAAGAAAAAAATGGGATAGATTTGAAAAGAGACTGTGAAGATTATTGTGACTTACCTTATGATTTTTAGATTAGTTTCAATATGACACACATCCTTTGACAGTACTCCAGGGAATGTATGTAGTTAGAACTCTAAGGAAAGGCACAGGGAGTGTGAAATATACTAAAGGGAAACCAGGCAGGACATTGACAGAATCTTATCCTGGGTTAGTTGAATATTTAATATTAACCACAACTTAAAAAAAATATTATCTTGACCAAAAAGCTAAGGACGGTGGGGAGCATACTTCGAAGAGAGAAAAAAATAAAAAAAAAAGGGACAGCTTGCAAAGATTAAAATGCTAAGCCTGCCTAAAAGGAGAAACAACAGAGAAAAACAGGACAGTGGGAATATCCCATTAACACAAAATTGGCCAAACAAAATGTTTCTGCTACTAGTGAAGCACTAGAAATTATTCAAGGCATGGAAAATGGAAAAGTTGTCAAAAGGGAAAGTCTTGAGGTAGATTTATGGTTCTCTTCAGAATTTCGGTACACAGATTTCAGAAGGATCAGTCGTACTTTGATTCAGGATTCTGCTGATGATACTCTTTCAGATGGGAAGAAAAATATATGGTGAGGTAGATTCGCCAGGTGTAGGCAGCTGATGGAGCAGGGAGCAGTGGTAAGTGGGTTAGAATGCCAGATGGGGAAGCAGGGAATTTACCATGCAAGACACTGGGATTGTGAGCATCACCTCCGTAGACCTCCACATTTTACATGAAAATGAGTCATCATGAGCGTCACTTTCCAGGAGTCCCCACCTTCCTTCTCCACCTCCTGACATAGGGTAAACATGGTGGCATAATTAACCACTTATTCTATTCACTGATATTAAATTAATAGGTGGTGAGTCCCATAAGTCTTCACAGACTAATTTACACCCTGTTGAGGTGAAACCAAGAGGATTTTTACTTTATTCTCATATTTGTGGTCTAAGTCTTCCTTTGGATAACAGGGATTTTGGTCAATATTAACATAAAAATAATACGAAGAATATAACATAATGTTGCTTATGGACAATTGGGAATTTCTTTTGCTCTTTAAAATTTTGTGGATATTGGGCTGGTATTGCAATGACAAGAAATGTCTGGTAACTGTTCCAGACCCTTTTCAACAATACATACATCTAATAGTAATGATAATTTTATTGATTATTCTTAGCATGTGCCACGCACTGTTGTTTTAAAGTCTTTATAATTTAAAACATAAATAGGTTTGGGGTTCAATGAATTCAGCTTTAAACCTTAAGGCAACTTTCTTCCCTTCCTGGGAAAAACAGTCTAGAGAATAGTTACCGGGGATTCCATGAGCCCCTCTGGCTGAGAGTGACCGGTAAGAAATAGATGATGGTGATTGTGGACTTTATTTCCTGAGTTTTTAGTAATTTTGAAGTGGAATTAAATTCTAGATGCTTTAATTTCTTCTTGGGCTTTGATACAGGGGAGAGGAATTAATAGTATTTAAAGGTCAGATACTTATATATTGTCTTTTTAGGTATTTCTGCCATCATTGAACAAATTTCAATCAAATTTCTAAGAAACTATTATCGGTATTTGTTTCAAGACATATATAACATTAGGATCGGAATTATTGTAGGAAGAAATTTTACTTTATTTTACTTTATTTGCCTATGAGGGCAGTGTGGCCTTGAAATTAACTTTGTGTAATATTTTGACTTAATAATTTAATATTTTCTCCAGGCAAAAGCTAAACCATATCCAGTGGTCCCCAGGTGATATTCACAAAAGCTGTCTCTGGTTCAGGACAATTAGGAAGTGAGAGTAGACCTAGCCTGAGAGAATGATGGTGTTCTCCACCCAGGGGTACGGCCATATCCCTGTTTTTAATTATAAAGGGTTAATTGTTAAGACCCATAGGTTAAGAGAATGCAATCTGGGTAGTGATGGAGTGCAATTCATTTCCCTATAAATCTAGTTCCTGGAGAAATCATTTATTCCAGCCCCTGGGAGAGAACAGTATTGCGAAGTTAACTTTGCTTTTCTTCCAGCCTCCTAATGCATTCCCCTGCTAATTGCCTAAAGCAATTTAGGAGAAAACAAATTGATCAACATGATAATTATTGTTAAGGCCTGGGTCTCAGTTACTAGTGTTTTGAGTATTGGCATATTGGGTGTATCCTGTTGTGTTTTCTGTGGATCTTTTTATAGGTCTCTACTTATTTTAGTTTTAGATTTTCCTCAATTTTGTACTTGAATCAATTTTAAGTTTATTATATGTATGTTGCTATTTGTAACATAAACTTAGACCAATTTTAATACCAAACAGCAGGATATTCGTTGGAACACCCAGAATATCTAACTTCAGTGCACTGGAAGGAACAACTTTAACAGTAGCGTGTCAATGGAGAACACGATGAAGATTCTACAATTGACGAAATGCTTGTGTAAAATATGATAGTATAAATAAATAAAATAAACAAAACTTTCTTAAACATAGAATGGGATTGGAAATATTAACATCAAAGTCTTACCAGTGGTGGTGTAAAAATCAAAGTTTGCTTTTTGGTGAGTCACAGATAAAACAGGTGGACTGGTCACACAAAGTAAACTTTATCTGTGGCAAATAAGGAGATCATGGGGAATAACGTCCGCCACGACTCCACAAGCAAGGGTGAATGGGTTCCTTTTATTTAGGGTTAGGATGAATACTTAGATAGGGAAGCCTTGTCATCGTATGTGGGGGCAAGCATAAGGTCATGCATGGACTTTAAAGAAATATGCCTATACATACATTGTATGTTGGTAAATAAGGTTTGTGCTCCTCTTTGGGGGAGATTTAAATATTATAATGAAGTAAAGGTAATTGTGACTTATTTTAGAGGTCACTCCATGGTGAGCTACTCACATGGTCAGCAGGTGTGAGTTGGGGGTGAAGTTCAAACTGGTCTGGGTGGTCTGAGAAGTTGTTATTGCTTGAATGGTTGTCTTCGTTTCTGTTGGGGTTATTGTGCCCCTTGAGTCTTTCGCCTGAGTTTAGAAATAAGTTGAAAGGGCACCTGGGTGGTTTAGTTGGTTAAGCGTCCCACTTTGGCTCAGGCCATGATATCACGGTTTGTGAGATCAACCCCCACTTCAGGCTCTGCTGTCAGCACAGAGCCCGCTCTGGATCCTCTGTCCCTCCCTCTCTACCCATACTCAACTCGTTCTCTCTCTCCCTCTCTCCTTCTCTCTCCTCCCCCTCCCTCCCTATCTCTCTCTCTCTCAAAATAAATCAAGTGTTTTAAAAAGACATAAGCTGGAAAGAGAAACTTAAGGGAAAATGTGGGACAAAGGTTGATGAGTACAAGCAGGTAGCAGTAAAGGTCAGGTCTTAGAGTCTAGTTGGTGACAGGGGTATCTGGTTATATGACAGTATATGGATGGATATGATTTTCCTACAACTTTTTTCAACATATTTTTACCTTAATTATTTGGTTCTAAGCATTACATTTATAGCAAGTCAAATTTAGAATTAATCTAAAAGTAGTATTTATTATAAAAAGGAAATTAGTACATTTAGGGATCCTAGTGATTTACTTAAAAATTATAATTCATTAGAAACCATTTATCTTCTGCTGGTTTGGCTGTGTTTTCATTTAATACTTAGGTGTGAAAAATATTTAGTTTGTTTCAATTAATTCCCTCTTGCTGGACATGTAATTTTACTCTTGGGTTAAACACATATTATTGGATATTGAAGTTGTGCCAAATTATTTTCATTTAACTCACTGGACAATTGCAATGTCTAACTCTTTAATTGGAACTAAAATTTTTAAATGAATTAAACATAGTTAAATATAGCTTAAAAATCTATGCTTATATCTTAACTCTACAGAATGCAATGTTTTCGTTTTGTTGTTATGATCCCATTTTAGGAACTTATGTCTCAGGGTTACCAATAATATTGATTATAGTAATAATCATTATAGTATTTGTCACCAAATCAATTGGCCTTTCCTAAAAACACTTAAGTTTCTCTAGCATTTAATACTATTGAAATCTTCTTGTAACTCTCTCTCACCATTACTTTACTATAGTCCTACCATGCCATGCTTGTTTTCAGTATCTTTATTATCTCTATCTCAGTTGTTATTTTCTTCTCAGTTGTATTGTCCTTTCTCCTTATTTCCTTATTTTGTCTCTTTTCCCACCTGCTATTTCTTTTTTTACTTTCTCCTCTTTTTTTTTCTTATTATTTTGCTTCCTTTCTTTAATTTTCTGCTCCTATGTCGTCTTTCTTCTCCTCCTGCTTTTGCTGTTTTCCCTTCTAAATGAAGACAATCCTTTAATTTCTCATCTTCATTCTTTTGAAGTTTCTCCAGGCCAGGAATTTCAAAGTATGGCCCAAGGATATCTGGGGGTCTGCCTTCTCTAACTACATTTTTGTGTGAGGCCAGATTGTCTGCATATACTTAAGCAAAACAACAAATCACAACAGATTTCATGGCTACCAGGGGGCCATATCCTAATCCCTGAAACCTGTAAATGTTTTACCTTAGGTGAGTAAAAGGCATGCAGGTGTGTTTAAGTTAAGGTTCTTAAGATGGAGAAGTTATCCAGGTGGCCCCACTTTAATCATTAGTGTCTTATAAAAAGGGAGGCAACAGGGTCAGAGTCAAAGAAGAAAAATGTGAGGATGGAGTTAGATGGCTGGGTCGTTTGGCCACAAGCTACCTGTGGGCCCCTTCCCAAAGCTTGGAAAAAACAAGAAATGTGTTCACCCCTTAAGCCCCTGGAAAGAAGACAACCTTTGATTTGCTTCTTAAGACTCATTTCAGACTTCTGACTACCAGAATTGTAAGATAATACATTTCTGTTGTTTTAAGCCACGAAGTTTGTAGCCATTTGTTGTAACTGCAATAAGAAACTAACACAGGAGCTATGTCAGGATGGCTGTATCAGGCTTGTCTTTGAGGAACTTTAAAGATTGTAGGTTTTCACCCTCAGAAAGTAAGATTTTTCAGATATGGGAGAGGGATTAGAAATTATAATAATAATGATATTATCACTATTTTGTCCCTGTAATTTGAGACGTCCCCTTTACCATAGTCAGAGACTTTCATAGCCACTTGAGTCTACTTCTGGACTTTTTACTCAATTCCGCTGGCATATTTTTCATTTGTACTCCAGTATCACACTGTTAATTATAGAGGTCCTATAGTATGCTTTAATTTCTGGTAAGGGTAGTCCTCTATTCTGTGTGTGTGTGTGTTCTTGTCTATTTTTTTAAACATTTTTGTTTTTAACTTTAGAGAATGTGAGTGTGGGGGCAGAGAGAGGGAGAGAGAATCTTAAGTAGGCTCCATTCTCAGCTCAGAGCCTGCCATGGGGCTTGATCCCACAACCCTGGGACCACAACCGGAGCTGAAATCAAGAATCAAATCCTCAACCAACTGAGCCACCTAGGTACCCATCTTGACTATTTTTGCTGTTTTTCTTCCATGTGAACGTTGGGACATACTGGTATAAATTATTTTTAAGTGTTCCTCAGTTGATTTGATACTAGAAAGGTTTAAGAACTGCTGGCTAAGAATAAAGATGAGGTTTTAAAGGGTAGGTACATTTTGACTGTTTAGAGAAAGGTAGACTGGATCTTTGGCAGCTGCAAAGTGAAAAAATCAGTAAATATTTGTAATCCACATAATTATTTTTTAAGTTTATTTTTGACAGAAAGAGAGAGGGGTGCCTGGGTGGCTCAGTTAGTCAAGCTCAGGTAATGATTTCATGGCTCATGAAATTGAGTCCTGTGTCAGGCTCTGTGCTCACAGCTTAGAGCTTGGAGCCAGCTTTGGATTCTGGGTCTCCCTCTCTCTATCTGCTCCTTGCTCCCCTCACAAAAATAAACACTAAAAATTTTTTAAAAAGAGAGTGTGTGTGTGCACAAGTCGAGGGGCAGAGAGAGAGAGAGGGTAAGAGAGAGAATCCCAAGTAGGCTCAGCTCTATGAGCTGGGCTCTATCTCACAACTGTGAGATCATGACCTGAGCTGAAACCAAGACTAAGATGCTTAACTGACTGAGACACACAGGTGCCCTGTTAATTGTTTCTAAACTTCATGATAGGACATTGCTTTAGGAAATTTTTAACCTTAAAAAAATCTATACTGAAATTGAGTAGCCACTACTGTAGTAACTGACAAACTTGACATGGGGAAAAATAAACAAGTTAATCTTTTTCAGTGATCTGCTCAGCGTGACTTCCATACTCATAATCTATTTTTTTTAAGTCTCTTCAGTTTTTGAAGGACTATTCATTCACAAAGTAAGTTAAATATTATAGTTTCTTTAATTTGCATGGGTTAGGAAATCACAGCATATGTAAAGTGAATTTTTTTAAAACATAATTTTGAGGGTTAAAAATAATGTAGTTGATTTTAAAGTAACTCCCTCAGTTAAAATTCTCCAATGGCTTTCTATCACATTCAGAAAACTTCTAAATCTCTCAGTATGACTTGCATGATCTGGACCCTGGCTACCATTGTGACTGCATCTCCCATTGGTTTCCTGTCTCCTCCACTTGCCACCAACCACAGAGGCCTCCTTCCCTTCCTCAAGTGGATAGGTCATGAGATGGCAACGTTTGACTGACATTTGCTCTTCCTTTGACTGGTTATCCACATGATTCACTTTTCTCTCTATTAAAATATTAATTCTTCTGATAAGCTGTCCGTGTTTGGATTGTTGTGTGGCAAATGAAAGGTAGAAAGCCAAGTGTTGAGGAAGGGAGACCAGATAGGAGACCATTATTATAGGTGATTCAGGCAGGATATTGGCACAGTTTCACATAGATCTGTACAAACACTCATGGTGAGCATAAATTGGCATGGCCACTTTGGAAAACTTGGTGGTATTTAGTAAAGCTAAGCATATGCATATCCTATGACCCAGACATTCTACTTCTAATTACCAAGAGAAATAAATGTATTTGGACATCAAAAGATATGCTTAAGAATGCTAACTGAAGCTTTATTCATAAAAGCTTCCAAATTGGAAACAACCTAATAATCCATCAACAGTAGAAAGAATAAATAAATTTTATATTTCCAAAATGGAGCTCTAAAATAAAATTTTTCATTTTGGACCTTGGTTTCCATTTTGATTACATTTTGGAAAAGATCTACAATTAGGTATAACATGAATAGATCTCATAGACCTAGTGGCAACTGAACAGGACTAGTTAAAAATGTCCATGTTGTATGATTTTTAGCAATATTAAAAACAAGCAAAATGTTACCTGTAATCATAAAATAGGCATTGCATTTGGATACAGACTGCTGACTGGGTGGGGTGTGAGGAAGCCTGCTGAGGTGCTAGAAATGTTCCATATCTTGATTAGAATGGTATCTATATAGATTTATACAGAATTTATATCTATATAGATTTATATACAATTTATACATATGTAGAAATCATGCTGTAAACTTAAGATTTATGTACTTTACCATCTGTAAATGTTAACTCACTTTAAAAAGTAAATTTAAAAAATTTTGTCTTGGATCATTGTGATTTTTGTTGAGAGGTGGTGAAATTCAGGATATATTTTGGAGAGAGGGTTACCAATATTTGCTGAGGAAAGTCTTGTATGAGACAGAGAGCCATTAAAGACAATTCCATTGAGGGGCACCTGAGTGGCTTAGTCGGTTAAGCGTCCGACTTTCGCTTAGGTCATGATCTCGCAGTTCGTGGGTTCGGGTCCCGCGTCGGGCTCTGTGCTGACTGCCAGCTCCGAGCCTGGAGCCTATTTCAGAGTCTGTGTCTCCCTCTCTCTCTGACCCTCCCCTGCTCGTGCTGTCTCTCTCTCTCTCTCTCTCTCTCTCCTAGAAATAAATAAAAATATTTTAAAAAAAAAAAAGACAATTCCATTGATTTTTTTTTTTTTTTAAGATGAGCAAATTCATGAGCTGAGATGGAGATGATTAGAGCAGTAAAGTAGATTAAAGGACTTCATCTTTTACTTATAATAAATAGGTATATCTCTTAAGTACACATTCACACACACATATATATATAGAAAAGCAGAAT
The DNA here is from genome assembly GCF_003009895.1 of Hyaena hyaena. Taxonomy (NCBI): domain Eukaryota; kingdom Metazoa; phylum Chordata; class Mammalia; order Carnivora; family Hyaenidae; genus Hyaena; species Hyaena hyaena. The sequence goes on along the minus strand of NW_024082605.1, from coordinate 46,153 downwards.
GTATAAAGTTTTATAGTAACCATAGAACATGCATACATGTTAAAAAGAGGTAAATCCTCTCCTCCACCAAGTGGCTGTTACTTTTTGAGTTATAATCAGGCAAATCAGGTTATTAACAATAAAATGGTGTAAATAAAAATATTCAGCAGTTAGGTTAGATTCAAGAATGGAAGCAGTTGACAAGTCATAAAATGTTTTGTTCATGGGAACTTCCTATAGGAGCAGTGTATAATAGAACCTTCTCTGCACTGAAGGAAATATTTTATAGTACCATCCAGTATGGTTGCCACACATATACCTACATGTGTCTATTGAGGACTTGGAATGTGGCTGGTTCAACGAAAAAATCTAAGTTTAAATTTTACTTAACTTTAATTTAAATAGCCACATATGGCTAGTGACTACTGGCCACAGTATCATTGCTATCTAAATAGCTGATTCAGGCTTTGTTTAAAATGATAGTACAAGGGGCACCTGGGTGGCTTAGTCGGTTAAGTGTCCGACTTTTGCTTAGGTCATGATCTCACATTCGTGGGTTCCAGCCCCTTGTCGGGCTCTGTGCTGACTGCCAACTCAGAGCCTGGAGCCTGTTTCAGAGTCTGTGTCTCTCTGAGTCTCTCTCTCTGACCCTCCCCTGATCATGCTGTCTCTCTCTCTCTCCTAGAAACAATAAAAAAAAATAAAATAAAAAAATAAAATGATAGTGCAAAAAAATGATAGTGCAGTATCTAAGGTACATGGCATTTCTTTGTGTCTCTAAAGGTAAACAACTTACCTTTCTTTTCCCATTGCCAGTGGAGTACTATACAGATACGCTTGCTTGCTTGTAACTTTTTCTTAGCTTTTTACAAGGGCTATTTAATTACTTTCTTACTTTCTTAGAATGATCTGTTTACATACTGCACCTCTTCCATGATCTAGTTGTACTTCATGATTCCCTATAGCAAAATGATTTCTTACTAATGTGAGTCAGGAGCAATCTATACCAGCTGGTTATCCAGTAACAATGTGAAGATACAACTAAATGCTATCCATTTTGATGACTTACTGTGTTTGAGCTTATCAGGAGTAAAAGTCAGCGGCATGCAGTGAGTCTTGCTTATTACTGTTTAATCTACTCTGATTATTATATTCATATATGCTTTATGTGAAAGAATATAAAACAAAATCTTGGAGGTTTTTTGTATGGTATTTCCTAAGTTTCTTAAGACTCTCAGTTTCCAAAGGGTTGTTTATGACTCCTATTCTATCATATAAGTTCTCTCATCACAAATGTTGAAGACTGAGTGCTCAGTGCCATTTATTCCTCATAGAATATTTCTGAATTATTTCATGGGCTAGGGACTTTTGATGCCAAAATGAAAAATAAACCCCCAAATTACCAACTTTTTGAAACATATACATGCTCTTTAGATAGAATAAAAATGCATGAAAGAAACTTTTGTAGTTGTTTCCATTGAGATAAAAATGTTTTGTTGAAAATTTGAAACCTATGTAATATTAAAGGTAATAGTAAAAATACCCATCAACTATTTTCAATAGTTAACAGAACATACCCACTTATTTTATTGATAGCCCCATCCATTGTCTCCCACATTATTATTTAAAAGCAAATCTCAGATATTATATCAGCTGATCTGTAAATATTTTAGTTTGATCTTTAAAATATATGGTCTCTTTAAAAATCATGAGGTCAAGGATCCCCTCTAAATCATATTTTTTAACATCTTCAAATATCCAAATATCCATCAAATATCCAAATATATGGGTATTTGCATTTCCTCATTGTTTTATAACATATAATTGGTTTAACAAGGATGGTTCATGTTTCTTGAGTCCTTTTGAGTAATAGTTTCCATTTCCATTTTAATTTTTTTGCTAAAGAGGCCAGAGTGTTTGTCCTGCAAAATTACGTGTACTCTGGATTTTGCTGATTTCAGAGCATGAATTATACCTTGAGTAACACGGCCATATTTTATTCAACATAATCTGCTGCAGGGAGACTTTTGAGTGGTCTGTGCCCTTTACTATTTAGATAGTGCTGTATTGAATAGTTTTGTGAATACTCAGTTTGTATTTTGACAGCATGTGTTTTAGATAGATACCTAGACCTGAGATTGTAGGGTCAAAGGGAAATGCATATGAAATTTTACTAGACACTGCCAAATTCTCTGCCATTAATGCTGTTCCACTTTACATTTCTACTAGAAATGTTTTAGTATGCTTATTTCCTGAGAGCTTTGCCAACAGAGTAGTTTACCAAATCTTTGGGTTTTTTTGCCTAAGCGTTGAGAAATGCCGCCTCAGTATAGTTTTTCGAAGTATTTATTAGAAGTTAGGCTGAACACGGGCGCCTGGGTGGCTCAGTCGGTTAAGCGTCCGACTTTCGCTTAGGTCATGATCTCGCGGTTCGTGGGTTCGAGCCCTGCGTCGGGCTCTGTGCTGATTGCCAGCTCAGAGCCTGGAGCCTGTTTCGGAGTCTGTGTCTCTCTGAGTCTCTCTCTCTGACCCTCCCCTGCTCACGCTGTCTCTCTCTCTCTCCTAGAAATAAATAAAAACACTTAAAGTTTAGAAGTTAGGTTGAACATACATAAGAGGTAACTTTATAATGTCTGGGCATTCAGCAATGATTTTTAATTTAATAAAAAACATAGATATAAATAAGCAGTGGTTAGCCTGAGAAGTTATTCTTATAGCTGCTGTTTACTGGGTATCAAAATGATTTTGATAAAGAAAACATTATTGAAATACTATTAAGTATTTTAAAAAATTTAACCTGTTGTAATATATCTGAATATATTTTATGGAATGATTTTATCCTATAGTCATAAATGGGAAAACCGGTAAAAGTGCTCTTATAGTCTGTGAAATATTTTCATAATTTGGGAAAAGCAGAATTTAGACTTTTTTTCATTCTTAACATTTTAATGTGGCCTGTGACTTCTTTAATTCCATTGAGCAAACTTGTTATTTATCTAGTAGGAGTGGATCACTGAAATTTAGAATGTGAGAAAGCAATGAAAATATTTCCCCCTTTTCTCCCATCTCACTAAGAGGCTGAATAGGCAAAAGGGAATACTTAATATGCACAATGGGCCTGAGATTCAGAGGTAGGAGGGGGAAATGGAGGAGTTACAGGTTTCTCTTACAAAAACAAAAACAAAAGAAAACCAATGCCTGCTTGGTATTTGTATGTCTGAAGGATTTTGTTTTGTAATGTTACATGCTTTGAATTGAGATTTTCCACTTTTTCCTTTTTCCATTTTTCAGGCTAACAGGATCCAGGGCAAGGTCTAATGGAAATCTGGTACAGAGTAGCAGTTTTGGAAAATTTTGTTCAAGTATTTGACAAGAAATACTGTCTTTTAATATCTATAGAGTAATAGGTCCCAGAGTCTGGGTTTGGCCTAGGAGAAAGGAGTCAAGGTTATTGTTTGATCTACTTTAATTTGGACAAATCAGTGGATCAAAATGAATCCTAGAGAATTACAATGTTAAGGTATTACTTGCCACCCTGGGGCCAAAGAGCCAAAGGAATGTAGGATGTTGTTCCTTTGCTGCTTGAAAATGTATCAGACTGCTGGTTTAGGCTTAGGCTTACCCAGCCTTTGTTTTTCAGTGGAAACAAAATTAATGTCTTCCATGTGCCTATCACATGCAAGGTTAGGAACCAGCTTCTGAGATATCATAAAATGACAAGGCCTCTGTTCTGAAAAAGGCTGTAACCTACTCAGAGGCATGAGAGCATAGTAGTTGATAGTATGAATTCTGGAGCCAGACCCTTAAATCTGGGTGACTTTTGGGCAAGTTATTTAAAGCTGCTGTAATTTAGTTTATCTGAAAATTATTAATGTTAACTGACAATATTTGTAAAATGCTTAAAACCGTACCTCACACATAATGAATACTTCATATTAGTTGTGTTTATAGTTATTTAAAACAGACCCCACCTTTGATTTGCCCTGTAATAAATGTGTCCACTTTTCATTTTTCTAATATGCCAGTTCAATCCCGAAGGCCAGTTGCAGAAAAACTTCTCTGACCATCTTGCTAAGGGTCCAGGGACTTCAGTATTCCTATTTTCCTTTGTGGATGAAGACCAGGCTTTGAGGAACAAGCACTTTTCTGGCTATGCATTGTTTTATGTACCATTAATTAGTGGTGCATCCAGAATAAATGATTTACTATGTGGAGGTCTTAGTTTATATAATGTGGACGTTTATCTTTAAAGTCCATCACACCCATAAAACATCATTAATGCATAGCCTTGACACAAAAAATATGCTTTATTTAAAGCAGCTATATGAGAAATTTAAAAAATATTCCAATATAACCAAGTATATTCTCCCTACTGAAAATCTTGCATTTGATTACTGCTGATTCTTGGGCTTGGAGGAAATTTTAGATCTCAAGTTTATAGTCCACTGAGCTTAAATTTAATAACCGAGTATATAAGATTAAGTGCTGTATTTACAGAACTAGCAATTCTCTTTAGAAAACACCCCAACTGGGTTTGCCATACATGTCAATCACTTCCAGCTAATCAGATAATTTTGTTGAGACTGGGGGAGAGACACGCTCAAATCTACTAGATTTCTCTAACACATTTGAATATATAGTGGGACCAAATTATTTAGACATCAATATGAAAAGAAAACACTTGTATGATGTACATTTATCAACATATTAGAAAATAGGCCATCACTGATACTACAAGTAGGTGAATGTGTGTGTGTGTATGTGTACATACTAATCTCATCCTGAAATACTCTCATAGATACACCCAGAAATAATGTTCTAATCCTGTTACATGTGTATATATTTCACCTACTTGATATAAGTGTATATATATGTTGTATATATAGGTATAAACAAATGTGCACACATATGAACATGTGTATGTACACGTGTGTATAGACTCACCTACATTTGATATATACATACAGCTAACAGGAATGGATACAATGATAGCAATGGTTGGTATGTGTGCGCGCGCGTGTGTGTGTATATGTATTTATCTTTTGAGCATTGTAAGGATTCAAACCACTGCAGGCTTCTGACTTAGTTACTTATAGATTCTAAGTTGTTATTCTGAAACATCTAAGTGATGTTTGAGCCTAATAAAGATATAAAATTCTAATATAGTGACTTATAAAACAACTCAAAATTATATTAAGTAGTTTCTAACATACTATACTAGGGTAAAATATAAAGAGCCTTTGGTATTGATAATAACAATTTCTGCTACAGAAGATTAAAAATTGGTTCATATCTGTAAAAGAAAAAGTTTCCAATAGAGACTATGTGGTTTGAGGCATATAGTTTGAGGATATGAGTTCTTGAGTTGGACTGCTGGAGCAAACTGGATTTGCCAATAGTGTGATCTTGGGCACTCATTTCCCCACCTGTCAAGTACAGATAAGGGGGCTCAGACAGTGCCTGGTACGGTTAATCTGACCATAATTATAATAAAAACTGAGATAGTTCCAGTTCTATAATTCTATAGTAATTATCTGTTTAAGAGCTGCTTTGGCAGTGTGGTATGAAGAATATGAGCTCTCAGTGAAACTATCACTTTAATTATTTCTTATCATATGCATTTATAATATAAAAGAGTAGCTTAAGAACTTTGCCTGGAACTTGAAACAGTTGGAGGTGATTTCAAAAGGGTTGGGGTACTTTGGAGAAACACAACCTTGCTCTGAGAGGGGAAATGGGGATTATGAGGAATTGGCTCATCTGATTGTAAATGTAGAGACTTCCAATAATCCATCATCTATAAACTGGAGACCTCGGAAAGCTGGTGGTGTAATTCAGTCGGAGCCTGAAGGCCTGAACCAGGGGAGCTGACGTTTGTAAATCCTAGTCCAAGGGCAAGAGAAGATAAGATTTCCTTGTTCAAGCAGTGATTTAGGATAAAGGACCAATTACTTCCTTCTTCCATCTTTTGTTCATTTTGGCCCCCAGTGGATTGGTTGATACCCATATACAGTGGTGTTGATAAGGGACTTGGAGTCCACAGAATCAAATGCTAATCTCATCCTGAAAAACACTTATAGACATACCCAGAAATAATGTTTAATGTGGGCACCCCATGGCCAGTCAAGTTAACACATTGAATTCACTGTCACAGATATATTATGGTAATAATTGGAGGAATTACAGTGATATTTGTAATTCTGTTGTATAAAATGAAGGACTCCTGTAAATGTCACTCATGTTTTACATACTATTAATGTAGCTTTGTGTTGACTCTCGGGTTTAAAGACAGTAAGCAGTTCTCCATTTGCTGAGTTGCACAAGTATTTGTCTAATCTGAACCTTTTTTTTTTTTTTTAACTTTATTTCTGAGAGAGAGAGACAGTGTGAACAGGGAAGGATCAGAAAGAGGAAGACACAGAATCCGAAGACAGGCTCCAGGCTCTGAGCTGTCAGGACAGAGCCTGATGCGGGGCTTGAAACCACAAACCGTGAGATCATAACCTGAGCTGAAGTCAGAAGCCTAAGCAACTTAGCCACCCAGGCGCCCCTAATCTGAACTTTTTATAAGGAGATCAAAGTAAAGAAAAATGAAAAGGACCTCCTAAACCTGGGCACCAACTAGTTGATATATTTGGGGAATGTACTTGGTGGAGAAGAGAAGGACAGTGCTTAGACTTCTTGTTTCTATCTCTCTTCTCCTCTGCGGAGAATTAGATGGTACACTTTATAAATTGCTGGGGAATGGAGATAAAACTTGATTTTAATAGTACTGGCTGTTTTTTCCCTAGAGTTCTTTAGTTAACTTCAGTTATTCAGTTAAAGTTAAGCATCAACGAAAAAATTTCTCTACCCTTTTAGATTCCTTCTATGTAGAGAATTAAATGGAAAAATTATATTTCTGATCATTTTTACAAGACCAAACTTTTCTGGCCAATGTTTGAACATAGCAAAGAATTGTATAAGTAAAGATTATTCATTTAGACAGTGTTCTTCTTTCAACAATAGATCATTTCTAATATTTAATTACATGATGTTCCAAATGATATCATATCATTCCAGTAGAATACGAAAGCTTTCCCAATCACAGTTTTGAATATTTCATCTAATTGGAGAACAGAACTTTTATGTTGTGAATGTAATCTCATGTTGTAGGATATAATTTCTATTTTATTATTTGGATGGAGAAGAGGAGTGATCAAAAAAGGCTTGAATAAACATTTAAAATAAGTTTAAGCACTAAAATGTTGCTTATTTATGTGAAAGATTATTTTAGAAATTATTATATATTTTGTAATTTTACTAGTCTTTAAGGATTATCCAAATAAAATAGACACTGAATACCTATACCAGAGTGACAAAACTAGTGTGAAAATTAATATGATCACTTCCAGTAATTTACTTAAAAGAACTCTAGACCCAGAAATAGGCCCACAAAAATACAGATTTTAATTTTTGACAAAGGTGTAAAAGTGGAGAAAGGGTAGTCTTTTCAACAAATGGTCCAGAAGTATCTAAACATCCAGTGACAAATATAATGAACCTTGATCCACACCTCAAACCTTCTCCAAAACTAACTCAAAGTAGATAACTGAAAACTATAAACCTTTTAGAAGATAACAGGAGAAAACTAAGGGCTTGGTCAAATGTTCTTAGTTGATGACACCAGGAACATGACATATGAAATAAATGATAATTGGACTTCATTGAAATTAAAACCATTTACTGTGAGAAAGACTCTGCCAATTAAAAGACAAGCTAGAAACTAATTGTAAATCCCTTGTCTGACAAAGATGCATATCTAGAATACCCAAAGACAAGACCTCTTAAAACTCAATAGTAAACACATCCTAAACAGCCATTCCACCTAGAATGACAAAATACATGTTAAAAAAAAAAACTAAAATAATATTTCACTGAAAAGGAAATGGGGATGGGGGTGTCAGCCTTTTTTTCTTGAGTTTGGAAAAATAAACTTTGATTACTGGATACTTAAGAGTTAAAGTAAAATATTTGGGGGCCTGGGTGGCTCAGTAGATTAAGCATCAGACTTTGGCTCAGGTTCGTGGATTTGAGTTCTGGGTCGGACTCTGTGCTGATAGCTCAGAGCCTAGAGCCTGCTTTGGATTCTGTGTCTCCCTCTCTCTCTGCCCCCCAGCCCCCCAAAAAAAATTTTTAAAAAAGGTTAAAAATATCAACATACATTGTTGTTAGCCAGGACTACCATAACAAAATACCACAGACTGAGGGATTTAAGTAACATAAACTTAGTTTGTTATAATTCTGGAGGGTAGAAGTCTAAGATCAAAGTGTCAACAATGTTGGTTTTCTCTGAGAACTCTCTCCCTGGTTTGTAAATCGCCCTCTTCTCCCTGTGCCTTCAAAAATCCTCCCTGTGGAGCTGTTTGTATTTAAGTCTCCTCTCCTTATAAGGACACTGGTTTTGTTTGATTAGTGCACACTATACTGACCTAAATTTAACCTAATTACCACTGTAAAGGCCCTATCTCTAAATATGGCCACATTTTGTGGTACTAGGGTTAGGCTTAAACATGTGAATTTTAAGGAGACCCAGTTCAGCCCCAAACATTCATATACACACCTATATATGTATACACAACACATGCATACAACATGATCATCTGAACCAATGGTTTGGTTCATACCCCAAATATCTCCTTCTGTGAGCTTTTCAGCTTGGTGAAAGGATATATTCTCCTGGTTTAATTTAGACACTCTTATCTTCTGGGCTAGAAGAAAACTTAAAAATTCTGTTCATGATCTTTTCTTAGTACTTGCCATTGAAGTCCTCATAAATTGAGGTCCTCAAATGTATGCTCTCCAGAGTCTTGAATGCTGGTATACAGACACTGTCCCTAAATAATCATATACTTAAAAAAAGAATAGGAAAGCCTAAATTTCATGGAGATTGAAATGACCACAAGCGGAAACTTGTTATATGATCATACTCCATAAAGAATGGTCCAGACTTGAATTGATTGTGTCCCCAGATGATAATGATTTATTATTCAGCACAGGTATAAGAATAATTACAAGGCAGAATGGAGAACTTGTAGCGATCATGATAATATGACACAACTCTTTGTCTCAGGAGGTTCTTTCAGGGAAGATAAGAGTGTAAACCAAAACACACACACAACCACTTTACCATTTACTTCAGGAAATTGGTATAAACCAATTTATCTGGGTAAACAGTTTGCTCCTCTGGGGAAACAGCTTTCCTATCAGAAAAGCAGAATGACTGCTGGTGTCAAGAACTCACATATTGTATAAGATTTTACCAAAGAAACATTCACCTTGCTACATCCACTAATTCTAAGCTGTGATGGCACAATCTATGCTTAATAGCGGTTGGTTTCTTATCTGAACCTTAAGCCTGGTCTCCTCAGTGTTCTCAGTCCTCTTCCTTGATCTCCTGGTTTTGAGATGAAACTAGAGTTCTGTCAAAGTGGTGCTCTCCCTTACACTGAAACTGGTAAACTTAGCTTGAGAAACAGAGTTTTAATGATCTTTGGGGGATATGAAAGCTGATTAATTTTATACTGAAACTATAACATGTTAAAGATTGAAAACAAACCATTTGATATATTTACGTATTAAAATTTTATTTCTCATTTCCTCAAAATTAAATGTTATCTTCCAAATTAAAACTAAAACCCACAGAATCTATACTTTGATGATTTAACACTTAACCCATTACATTCTTTGATTACTTTAAAAACTTGATTTAATGCTGTAATTTGATATAGTAATGTAATGCCTTGATGATCTAACCATTTCCTTTCCCATTTTGCTTCCTGCCAAAGTTTACCTCTCATTATAAAGGCTGATAATATCAATTTCTCTTTTGCCAGCTTCCCTTACAGTAAGGCTAGGCCATAGCTCTAGCCAAAAACTAAAATAAAAACTGTGTGTCTGTCCGTACACACGTGCATGCATATATGCAGTATCAGATATACTCCCTGATGAAAAGACATTGCTATGAGGATAGAACCTTACCTTCATTTCTCATTTGGATGCTGTTGTTTAAGAATATGATATAAAAATACTGTCCATATAGTATCTTGCAACCATGTTGCCACACCTGGAAAACAAGCCAGTTTGTTCAGGGTGATGCAGTAGCAGGTGTTTGGATTTTTGGTGACAAAGAGACATTGAACTAAACTTGGAAGTACCTACCTTTAGATGTCTTGTTATTTGCAATAAATACTTAAAGTATTTGAATAATTTGTTCTACAACTTGCAGCTAGTGGTATGTCTTGAGTCCTATATTGGACCTTTAATGTTTTTGACTAGCAGGTTATTTGCTAAAAACAATTTCTTCTTTAAAATTTCCATGTATTGTTTTTTTGTAGTGAGATAAGTGTCTCCCCATAACACTGCCTTACACAATAATGTTCATTGTCTCATAACTGCAACATATGAAAACAATATTTGCAGGTGTTAGACATGGACATACTAATGGATATATAACGGTTTTCATTGTTTATAGTAGTTTATTTTTCATTTGATCATTTGCCTAGGAAACTCAGGAAAGTAGACTTCTATGCTCATTTCAAACTTTTACAAGCAAATATCTGAGCATTTGTTATTTAAAATTTAGTTTGGAGTTTTAAGAAAAAAGGGTTAAGTATTCAGATGAGTTAAAAGCATTGAAACACTTGTTTCAGTTCTCTGAACATTTTTGTTGTCTTTTCCACCTTCTGTTGTGTGTTTGAGTAAATTTGGAGCTGTCCTCTTTATGACAGGGAAACAAAATTGGTGTTTGCTTACAACTGTGTCCTTCAATAGAAGAAAGTGTTCTGACGCATATTTGAAAACGATAGCAGTGACAGCATTCAATCACAACTTCGTGACTCCATTTAGTGCAGGTTTCACGGACAGGTCTATCTATACTTGTTATTAGCAACATTATACACTGAGCTGTATTGAATTCTTATCATTAATTTATATAGAAAATATTTGGATAAAATTTTACTGTGAATTTTGTAAACCTTGCAATTTATTTTGCAGTAGTGTGAGATTTAAATGCGTACATGAATAGAAGTGGAAATGACTTAAGCTTTAGCATTTATATTTTTTTATTGTTTAAGAAGAAGAAAGAAATTAACTGTAATTATTAAGGGTATTTTAAGATTAATAGAAGACATTGTCTAAGAGTAGTCAAGAAGGGTTTGTCTATAGGTTTTTCTTAATTATCCAATGTATTCTTACATAAGTTATCTTTTTCATTTGATCTGTAGATGCATAAAAATATAGGGCCATTGCTTATTTTTGGTTGCAATTTATCTGATTTAGAGACCTTCCCTTATCTTCATATATAGTTTTAGAAGGCAAAAATTAGCAGACTAGTAAGAATTGAAGGGAAGAAAAGGATTCTTAGTGGTTTTTGTGGGTGAATCTAGTATAGAAGCACTCTAAGACAAATATGATCATGAATAGTCAAATACAACACTCAAATAGTCATCTTAAAAGAATCAGTGAGAGGCAAACTACTGTCAATTAAACCCAAACCAAAATAAAGTGAATACTGTTGTATAAAGGGAGTTATAGTAAATAGTGAAGACTTAACTAGACTTCATCAGTATATTTATAAATGTAATTATTATAAAAATGGTAACTGAGTTAATATTTTGATATATTTTTTGTTCCTGGTATTTGCACTTCTATGTGATACTCGTACCATGCTTTCTAGAAACCACAGGAGTACCTAGACCTCTGTGGAGGACAAGTACATGGAAAGAGGAGACCATTAAATATTTTATGTGGAGATTTTGCATTTTAAAATGCATTCTTGAAATTTCTGGCATAGGTAATAGTTTGACTTCATATACGTAAAGTGAAAATACATACCATATTAATAGATTTGGGGAAAATGCATTGTGAACAACAAGATTTCCTGCTATAGATGTAATGAGGGGAACAGATAGGAGTGCAAACATTAGAAGTTTGCATCCTCAATCAGGCCAAGTCTAGGACGGAAGCTTTAAGATGGTGGGGATTTGAGAATAGAAAGGAGACATCTTGTTTCTCAAGTGGTGCCTAGAAAATGAATAATCTCCTGGAGCTGCATCACACTGCTTTAGCATGGTTCACCCAGAGAATAGGAAAAAAAAAAAAAAAAAAAAAGTCGAATGCCAAACAAAGTATATGAGTTTCAATGACTCACAAAGACAACTTGTTCCTGATCAGTGATGCTATGTACACCTGGTATTCTCCTCACATTCTACCCTCAGAAGCCATTATAGGGAAAAGGGTAAGTAAAGGACAATTTTCTACCAACAAATATTAAAGTTGAAATTAGTCATAAATTTCATAAGTTCCTGACTTTACCTGATGTCTAGAGTCAGATTTTTATAGTCACATGAAATGGGAGTTTTAAGTAAAGACTAATTTCAGTTAAAAATACCTTATGAATAGCATTTCTGTATACATATTTTGTTATGAGAGAATATTATATCTACTATAAACTAAAATTTTAAGAACCTAATTGAGAAAAAACTACATGAAATCCAAAATGTTAATAATTAAATTCCAGATAATATACATAGAAAACAGGAAGTGACTATTAATTTCTTTAGGGTTCTCAGGGAATCAGGATTATTTTTTCATCTTGAGAATTGTAAGTCTAAGTATAAATTTAACTCCTTAACATCTTTGTAAAGTAAAAGTTGAGTGGATATTATAAAAATTTCAAAAATGAAAAAATTTAAGAATTTGTACACCGAGGAAAATATATGTAATGAACAAGTAGCAAGAAGTTCAAATGACAGCAAATACAATAAAATATAAGAGAAGAAAAATATATCAGCCTTAACAATAAATGTATTGGGTTCCAAATTAAAACCCATCTGTATGATACTTAACAGAGTTACATTTAAAATGATACAGAAAACTAAAATTCAAAGAAGGCATAAAGCAAATCCAAAATGAAAAACAAAAGAACACTTTAAAAAGCAGGTATCAGTATATTCTAATGACACAAAGTAGAATTTAAAGTAGAAAACATTCAATTGAAAAAAGATGGCCATTCATACTTATAAATAGTATAGTTCACAATAAGCTAGATCTATCATGAAACTGTGAATCACTCTGCAACATAATAGAGACTATCAAGTATATAAAGGGAAAGAGAAATGCTAGAGAGATAGAAACACTATTCTACCACAAGATGTTATGACTCATGGAGGCAAAATTAAAATAAAAATAACAGGTTTTTATACAAACATTCTATACACTGTTTTGAGTGCTTTGCATGTATTTATTTAATCCTCACAATATCCCTGTCCATTAGGTCATATTACTATACCAATTTTTCATAAGAAAGCTGAACGTTAATATTACATTTTTTTATTTTAAAGAGAGCATGAATGGGGAAGAGAAGGAGCAGATGGAGGGGAGAGAGCGAAGAAGGGGCAGACGGGGGTAGGGGTGGGGAGAGAGAGCAGAGAGAAAGAGAATTTTAAACAGGTCCCACTGTCAATGAGAGCCCCATATGGGCCTCAATCCCAAGAGCTAGGGTTATAACCTGAGCTGAAATCAAGAGTCAGAAGCTCGACAGATGAGCCACCCAGATACTCTAACACAACTTATTTAAGTTATATGATTTAAGTTATTTAAGTTAACTCATTGTTAATAGTCCTGGAGCTTGGATTTGAATGCAGGCAACTGAACTCCAGAATTCACACTCCTATCCCCTACATTACAAAAATTGTAGGTCATGTAATTATTTATTTAATAATTGTCACAGATATGATCTCCAAAAATTTAAATGCATTGGTCTAAGTATCAGTGGAAACCTTTAAAGAATCATTTCGTAAACAGATTTCAGTAAATTGAAATCAAACCAACAGAAACTGCCAATGTTTTCTGATAAAGGTGAAAAACATTAATAAAGGTTAAATGAATTCAACACGTGTTAACTATTCCTGTTGTGTCATACACAGAGGACACATAGGTCCACTGCACCCTTCACAATTCAAAGGAAGTGAAATTAAGCTGTGTTCAGCCAAGGGATCAAGATTCGTAACAAGGGACAAAGAGCAGGGTACAGGGAGAGCAAGGGTGTTCAGGTAACCATATGACCTGGGAATAGCCACAGAGACGTGAGAGGATGAATTTTGAAAAACTGCAAATAATTTAGTATTTCTGGGACATTGATGCAAGATGTAAAGTCAAAAGAACTAAGTTCGATGGTCAAAGTCCATCTTTTTTCTAATGAGTTTAATTCTGATCTATTAAAATTTAAGTATTATTTCAATTAAAATAATACATATACCAAGTTTTAAAAGTAAAACAAGATTAGAAATCTTTAATAGCAGGTCCCTGTCTAATTTCTTCCTGGAAGCTTCTACTCTATGATTTTTGGCGGTTATTTAAAACTATTCATATTTCAAAATATATGCATAAACCAACCTTTCTTTTCAACTTTTGTACATTTAATCTTTTTATCATGTTTCAAAAATATTTTCCTAAGTTTGAGCTGCATATTCCCCTGCCTTGTCTTTTAGAAGTAAAGATATAAAGAGTTTATTTTAAGTCATTAGCCTAAAGTCATAACAAATCTTCTAAGTAAAGCATGGCAATTTTCCACACAAAGCAAATGGAAGACGTAAGATAAGAACTAGGGAAACTATATCATCATTTTTTTTCTACAGGACAATAGTTCCATTTGCATTTCATGATAAATCCTACATGAATTTGCAAGTACAGAATGTTGCATCTGTTAACGAACTTCTATAATGAAAGAAAATGAATCTAAAATGTTTTGCGTTACAATGTATTTGAACTTAATTTTGCTTTTATGGATTAACATAGTGTTGTGTCTTTGGACTTAGATTTCACTGTGGAATTCAGAAAGGTTTGAAGAATGTGCTATGTGATTTCTCAGCATTTTTTATAATTTTATTCAAGATTAAAAGAAAGTTTCAGACATTGACATCCCATGATATAATGATTTATCTGTCTTTTCTCCCCCCCTCATTTATACAAATTTACTTCTTTCTATTATTCCAATATACTTATACCACAATTTTTGGTTAAATAGTCATTTTTAAAAACTGAATTTTTTTTACAGCTGAGACATACCATTGCTATGATTATTTTCTCTTTATTTTGCATTTCACTTTTTAAATATTGACTAAATATGTCAGTAATACTTTTTCATTTGCTTAGCTTTCTGTCTACCCTAGCAGTTTATCCCTAAGTTGTCTGATAGAGTGGAAAATATGGATACGTACATACAAATAGGAACATGTCCTGGATATGTTCAAGCACATCAGACATTCTGAATTTAATTTTCTCGTAGCGTATGGTACTCTCAGAGCACTTTGTCCTCCTCTAGTGTGAACTCTGCTCTGTTGCCTGTTTCTCACAGTCAACTTGAAAATCCCATTTTTTGGCCAGTATTGAATCAATTGCTTCTGATTCTTGTTTCTTCTTTAATGATTTATGCCCTTATTTTGGTGGAATACGTTCACCATTAGTTGTCTGAAGAAAATTTCTGAGTTATGAAATGGATAGCTTGTTTGACTTTATCTCTTAAGGGTGTAGGTTTTAGTTTTTTTTTTTTTAAGTTACTAAATCATCTTACAGGTTTAGGTTTCAGCTTTTTCTGAGCTTTTATTATTTATTTATTTATGTATTTATTTATTTAAAATGTTTACTTTTGATAGTGAGAAAGAGAGCATGCTCAATTCTGCGCATGCAAGCGGGGAAAGGGTAGAGAGAGAGAGAGGGGGAGACACAGAATCCAAAGCAGGCTCCAGGCTCTGAGCTGTCAGCACAGAACCTGTCCTGCGATCATGACCTGAGCTGAAGTAGGACAAGACGCTTAACCAACTGAGCCACCCAGGTGCCCCGCTTTTTCTGAGCTTTTAAATCCTATACTATTAATCCATTTACTTTCTTGATTTCTTGCTTGCTGCTGTTGCTTTTTCTATGCACATTCTCCTGGTGACTTAGTTCCTGTTTCATCCTTTTTACTATCACTTTAAAGGGTTTGGTAGGCATTGTCTGAAATGGCCTCCAATGATCTCCCCGTCCTGGCATCGATGTTTTAATATTACCTCCTCCCCTTGAATTTGGGCTGGACCTAGTGGCTCACTTCTAATTAATAGTATATGACAAAAATAAAGGGATTGCATCTCTGTGATTAGGTTACAAAACACCTTGACTTTGATTTTACTTTCTCTGTCTCTTGCTCTCACTTTCATTTTTGTATTCTCACTGGCTCTGAGGGAACCAAGTTTCCTTATAAGCGCCCATATGGCAAAGAACAAAGGGAAACCTCTTTCCATCAATACTCATCAAGGAATATAGGCCCTCAGTCTAAGAGGCTGGGAAGTACTGCACTCTGCCACAATGATGAGCAGTGATGAGGGCCCATATTTCCCACTGCAGATAACACTGCAGCCCCTGCTCAGATGTAGCCTTGTGGGGAACCCTGTCACAGAGTCACTTCAGCAAGCTGCACCCAAGTTTGTAGCTTGGGAAACTGAAAACACCCAAGTTTTCAGCTTGAAACTGAATGTGTACCCCTTAAATTCATGTGTTTACATCCTAATTCCCCAAGTGACAGGGAATTATTAGGTGATGGTGGTGCCTTTGGGAGAAGATTAGATCATGAAGATGGACCCATCATGAATGCAGTTAGTGTCCTTATGAAGAAGACCCCAAAGAGGTCCCTTAACCCCATCTACCATATAAAAACATAGCCAAAGCCAGGAAGCCAGCACTCACAAGCCACTGAAACTGCTGGTGTCTTGATCTTGGACTTAGCCTCCAGAACTGTGAGAAATAAATTTCTGTAGTTTATAAGCCATTCAGTTTATGGCATTTTGTTATAGCAACCCCAATGGATTAAGATGCTGACCCACAGAAACTGTGAGGTGATAAATGCTGGTTGTTTTAAGCTGTAGTTATTCATTTCATAGCCATAGATAATGAATATAGAGAGATTCTTTGGAAAGAATGGAGATTATCACATGTGTTTGATTTGCCATAATTGAAAAGAAACCTGAAGACTCTTCATAGAAGTCAGAATATAATGTTTTAAAAGAAAGTAAGATGATAATTATTTAAAGATGTATATTTGGAAAACTTGTGGAGAACACACTAGCAAGAACAAGACGGGAAGAAAGGAAGTATTGCAATATTCAGATGAGAAATGAGGGCCAGAATTAAGTCAGTGTCAGAGGACATGAAAAAGAGAAGATAAATTTGAGGGCTGTCATTGATATAATGTCATTGCTGAATATATATTATGATTAAATAATGAATTTTCTCCTGTATTTCAGTCTTGCAAGAATGAGGGGATCGTGGTTCTGGTAATTAGGATAAAGACTAGAGAGGAAGAAGCAAATATGGAGAAGATGAGGATGAGTTGAGTCTTGGACGTTGAGTTTGAGATGATCTGGTACATCTGCATGAAAATAACAGTCATGATAATGCTAAGAAGTAGCACACAGTAAGCACTTATCAACCGGCTTTGTTTGATGCATTCCACATGGATTGTTTTGTCACTGTAACAATATTATGTAATAGTTGCTTTCATTATTTCCATTTTAAAGTGAATAATCTGAGTATTAGATCAAAGCACTTGCCCGAAGGGCACAGAGTGATTTGAGGATAATAATTTAAACTGTTTTCCAAAACTCAGTTTTTATCTTCACTCCATATTGTTCTTAGAGGACCAGCTTTCAGAATGAAATAATTGGGCATTGTCTTCAGGAATTCTGAATTTGTTTTCTTTGCCCTAAACATTTGTGTAACCAGGCAATTCTGGTTCTAATTACATGACTGGGCCTACAGCCTAGAAGATAATTACAGACATTTAAAATTTTCTGGTGAATTATTATATTTTGTGAACCAATTACATGTAAGATATGTTGTTGACAGATATGGGAAAAGACAGGCCTTGTTTTTAGTGTTAAATTCAGTCATTATTGTGCAAGCCTCTTGGGTGATGTATCTTACATTCATTTGAGTAGGTTATAACATTGTTTAAATTCAGGATCTTCAGTTATAAGAAGTTGTGCACATAAGGGCCACTTTAACTTAATTATGCTGCTGAAAAAATTATGACCCAAATAGTTATGTAAATATCATTGAAATTGTTTATTTTGATTTTGCTTTACTTTGTAAAAATAATATTCTGCAAACTGCTGCTTGCATTGAGCAGAAAGTTCATTATATTGGCTAAATCAATCATAGCTTTGCATAAAATGTAAATTGCAAGGTTATACCTGAGAGATAGATAGATGTACTCTGGGAATTAGGACCACTAGAATATTTTTATTATTGATATGAATAAGTGACCTTTCATGATGATTGCAGATGCCCTAAGAGGAGTGTAGGAAGATATTTACTTATTTATTTTATTTTATTTTATTTTCATTATATGATTGACATTCAACATTATATTGCTTTCAGGTGTAAAACATAGTTTGACTGAATATTTGTATATATTGTGAGATGATTGCAAGTCCAGTTAACATCTATCAGCAATCATTGTTACAATGTTTTTTCCTGTGATGAAAATTTTTAGGATCTACTCTTTTAGCTGTTTTCAAATATGCAATATAGTATTGTCACCTGACTCTAGTAACCCCCAGTCTGTTCTCTGTATCTATGAGTTTGGTTATGTGCCTGTGTGTGTGTCTGTGTGTGTATTAAAAGCTATAGAGTTATGGAAGTGAATGACTCAGACTAAGGGAATTAGCAGAGTTGCACACAGCCATTAATTCAAAACATTTAAATTCGTTCAGTGAACTTTCTCTGAATTATTTGCATTCTGTCTTCTGTTCTTTTCACATCCATATCCTGATTCATCTCAATGCTATCATCTTATGGAGTGTTAGGAGTGCTTCTTTTTCTTCCAACATTTTTATTATAAAAATGTTCAAATACAAAATAGAAAATAGTACAACAAACACCTGATACCCTTTATTTAGGGTCAGCAATTAAGTTTTGTCATATTTGCTTGTGCATATGCTCATGTGTGTATTCAAATTTATCCTTGAATATTTCAGCATGTGTCATTGGGAAAAAGGGATTCTTTAAGGGTTCTTTATCAATGTCAAAAAGAAGAGAAAGTTTGGTGTAATGATTAAGAGCAAAATTATTAGACAGCTACGTTTGAATCCTGGCCCTGCTGCTTTCTAGCTATGTGATATTACTTTACCTTTTATAACCTCAGTGTCCTCATATGCAAAATGGGAATGAAATGCTTTTCTACCTGACAGCATTATTGAAAGATCAAATGACAGAGCATAAGCAAAATGTTTCAGTCTAATCCCTTGTAAGCAAAATGTTTCAGTCTAATCCCTTGTACAAAGTGAGTACTTACTAGAAGAGTGGCATTATTATTAGGTACTTGTCCTCTGTTTTCATCCTTCCCTCACTGCCCCTTATTTCTCTGGTTCAATTATTACTTCTCATAGGCAGTATGAAATCAAATCAAAACAGAATGTGGAAATCCAGAAATCCCAAGAAAAGTTTGAAGGAAATACAATTCTGTTGGTTAACATGTATTTACTTAATTTAAAACTACTCTCAAAAGAAAAAAAGAAAACAAAGGATTGCTTGCCTACACTATTTTTTGCTAAGAATTAACAACCAGTGTGGGTTAGCTTCTGCTCAAGCTAATTTTGCATTTATGAGGGCTTTCAGAGGTGCCTGGGTGGCTCAGTCAGTTAAGCATCAGACTTTGGCTCAGGTCGTGATCTCACAGCTTGTGAGTTTGAGCCACACGTTGGGCTCTGCGCTGACAGCTCAGAGCCTGGAGCCTGCTTTGGATTCTATGTCTCCCTCTCTCTCTGCCCCTCCCCCACTTGCACTCTTGTCTGTTTCTCTCTCTCTCTCTTTCTCTCTCTCTAAGATAAATAAACATTAAAAAGAATTAAAAGAAGGCTTTCAGAGATAGGCTGGGTTTGGGAACTTTTCAACAACCCATTTTCAAGTGGTTTTACAGCAACTGATCAGTGTTATTAGAAAGAAACCTTTTAGACAAATATCATATGTTTGCACGTATAGGAGGATTAGGAGGAACTTGATGGAGGAACAAGCGGGAGAAGAAGGGCGGAAATGGTGGGGGAAAGGGAGAGAGGCAAACCATGAGAGACTCTTGAATGCTGACAAAAACTGAGGACTGATGGATGTGGGGGGGAGGGGGGGATGGGCATGGAGGAGGGCACTTTGGGGATGAGCACTGAGTGTTATGTAGAAACTAATTTGACAATAAACTATTTGTAAAAAAAAATAAAATAAAATAAAAAAAAATAAAATTGTGTGGAATTTAAAAAAAAAAAAAGAAAGAAACCTTTTATCATTTGGCTATTTTCACAGTGAATTTAAGAGTAATTGGAAGGCAGCTGGAGTCATCTGACAGCTCTCAGAGAAACAAGCAGGATTTCTTTGGGGAAGGATTACTATTACTATATTTAAGGGAAAGAGCACCTACTTTGGTATTGAATCAGTGATACTGATGGATGGAAAGAGCGTTTGTTCTTTGGGAGGAGAACAACTGGGCTGGCTTCAAGTTGAATCCTTCTTGATCCAGAGAAAAAGGGAAAAGAGAGAGTGGACATTTTTAGGATATACTTGTTTTAGTTGAATAGTGGGTTAATGTCCTGTGCATGTGTGTTTCTTATTTTAACTGAATCCCCACAATGACTGGAAGTAGCAGCAATTGCCATCTTTCATGTATGTAGGTGAAGATGCTGAGAATTTGAGACCTGAGTATTTGCTAAATCTCACAGAGCTAGCAAATTATGCACTTGCAATTGAAACTCAAGCTTCTATTTCTAAAATTGGTACTCCTTTCTCTGTAACAGTGGTTCTCCAAGTGTGGTCCTTGGCCCAGCAGCATCGATATCTCTTGCAAGAAATGGAAATTTTTAGGCTGCAATATAGATCTTCCACATCAGAGTCTCTGAGGATGGGGCCTGGCTGTGTATTAATAAGTTCTCTCGGTAATTTTGATGTACACTTAAGAGTGAGGCCCCTTGCACTACATTATCTATTACTGCTGTTATATTGTTTAGCATTTGAAATTCCAAGAAGGAAATTGATGTTAAGGGTATGTAGTTTCAGCTTGATACTTACTGTCAGGATGACATGTCTCTGAAGACATTATAATCATAGTATAGGAAATGAGAAAAAAAGAGATCCAGGAGATTTTTCCTGCTAATATCTGTCAAATCAGCAGAGAACCAAGATTGAGAGAATCCATCGAAGTAGGACTGAGCAGAGGAACACATTAGAGGAGGCCGGAGTGCGTCATGCCTGGGGGCAGATCACAAGATGGTTCAGGGAGACCATCTGACAGAAGGATCCTTTAGCTGACACCCTGGGAACTGTTGATTCTAATGCTTATTAGGAAAGGATTCTTCAGAGACTATATTGGAAAATATTTGGTATATAGGACACTGTGGTACCTGTGATTTGTCTGATGGAAAATGTATAGTATTTGTTCTTTTATTTTATTAACTTTTAATAGAATTTTTCTCTAGTCCACTGTGGCCAGCATCTTGCAAGTTGGGCTACAGATGCCAGCCCACTACACCATGAATACTACTTGGCAAACACTCATTGAAGGTCTACACGGAGCTAGGCAGTGGATATAGAGAATAAATTTCCTGATTGGGTATCTAAGGCCAAAGAAGAAAGACCTGCATGAGAAAGATCTAATTTTTTTTTGTGACTCTGGAATTTTAGACAAAAGCAGGAGAACAAAATTTAGTTCTTGATTATACATACTCTAAACGGTAAGTTAAAAGGTTAGGCATGAAATTGCCATTTATCACAAATCAATTAAAAATAAATATGGCAAGCAGATGTGACATTATAACTAGAGGAAACACAAGCAAAAATTAGATGATTTTACTGAAACAAATGAACAGATGCATGAAAGAAAACAAAACCAGCAAAACAAACATTTGGAATAAAAATTTTTTAATTAAAAAAAAAAAATAAAAAGGAATGATGGTCCTAAATTAAAATATCTGGTGTGGTAAAGTGTTGTCCGTTCATTTCCTTGGCAGATATTTTTTAGGCATCTGTGATCAGTATAAAGACTACTAGGTTTCCAGTTCTGAGTTTCTCCCAAATTTAGATCTCATTCACACCTGGATGTGGGAGGAGTATTGCCACCCATCCGAGGCTTCTGGATAGTTAATATTCAAGATGTCAAGTAAATGTAGCAAAGCCTGGAATGTGGCCACTGTGGCCATGTTTGTGGTTCCCATACTTGAAGTCCTTGGACTGCCAGAATAAATTTGGCAGAAGCAAAATGGGTTCTTGCCAGTACTAGATTTAAGCCTTTTTTGGATCAATTTTCTGAGTATCTGTTTGATTCAGAACTTCCTTTTTATCACCAGTATACCATATAAGGAACATACAGAAATAAATTTAAAACAATTTTTAAAAGATTTTTTTAAAAAGTTGTAAAAACGTTCTCTTCTAGATTTCCCATAAGTGGAGCTGCAGAGATACAGAGTTAAATAAAGCTTCTTTTTAACTCTTTTAACACCTTTGAGCAATCTGTGTGTTAATAAGTCTTCCAGGTAACTTTGATACACAATTAAGTGAGAACCACGTAGACCATATAGGTATCCTATTCAAATATGTACTTTGTTCCATTATAACATTTCTGCAATGTTGAATTTTCACATCTAGATTATAGCCCTCTAGCAAAATGACATTTTTGTCGAGAGATGCTTTGGTATACTGTGCATGAATACTATAAGGCAGTTCAACGCAGTGAAGAAAGTACTGGGTTTGTAGTCAAAAGATCCAATTTTGAACCCTTACTGGGTCACAGATGATCTCTGCTACACTGGGAAAGTTATTTCCTGCTATTCCACTTAGTTTTCCTAATTGTAAAATGAGATAATAGTTTCTTCTAACCCAGAGTGGTTGTGTCACTAAGGACAAATTATTAATGTATTTAACTGATATTTCTTGAGTACCTGCTATGTGTCTGGTATGGTGCAAGAAGCTATAGATACGCTAGTGAATAAATAGGCCTTTTCCTTAAGAAATAATAGGCAATTTCATTAATGTATAAGTGCTGCTGGGGGGTAGGCAGAGGACATAACCCATTCTTTGTCTATAGAGGTGGGCAGAAATCAGAGATGACTTTCCAGAGAGATGTTCTGTTGAGAGTAAGATACAATTAAAGTAGGAAGAAAAATTCCATAATGAAAGTGGGTGGTTGCTAGGGCGTTTTAGGTAGATGGAATAACATGCAAAAACTTGGAGGCAAGAAAGAACATTGAACATTGATGGTACCTCAAGTAGTCAATGTGCTAGTTGAGGCAAAATTGGAGTTCTGAAAGATTAATATGGATATGTAAACAGCAACCATAACCTGTGGAATGAGAACCAGCAGAGAGGCATTTTAAAAAGACATTGGCACAATTAGATTCATGCTTTGTAAAGATCATTTGGCTGCATTACATAAGATGGGCAGGGATTCTATTTTGAGAGTTGTGATAATGTAGTAAGAGATAAACTGAGACAATGGCAATGGATAAGATAAAGAAATAGAGATGTGAGGTGATAAGGATACAGCCTAAATGGCATTTGGGAAATAACAGGGTACAACTGGAAATTTAATTAACACCAGTTTCCCAGATCTTACCAGCCTATAGTTAAAAATTATTAATTTTATTTTATTTGAGAGAGAATGAGAGAGAAAGAGAAAGAGCATGTGCAGAGAGGAGGGGCAGAAGGGGGGGAGAGAGAGAGAGAGAGAGAGAGAGAGGGAGGGAGAGGGAGGGAGGGAGAGAGAATATTAAGCAGGCTTCATTCTCAGTGCGGAGCCCAGCATGGGGCTTGATTCCACTTTCCTGGGATGATGACCTGAGCTGAAATCAAGTCAGATGTTCAACCAATTGAGACACCCACGTGCCCCTGCAAAATTATGTTTAATGCCCAGTTATCATAGGTTGAGTTCTCACTGATGTAATTCTTAGCAACGCATCCTCTTCAAAATGTCTTTTAGCCCAGAGGAGTTTTCCAGGCTGCTGCCTCTTGTGTGCTCAGGGTCAAGTCCTGGAAGTCCTGCTCTGTCCCTGTGTCATGCTAGCCTAAGGCTATCTGTTTTGCAAGTCATTCTATTCTCTCATCTTTGATCACACAGGCCTGGCCCTGGATTACTTGTTGCTATCATCTTCCTGGCCATAGAGAGAGCCCTCTGCTCTGTCCTTTCAAGCTTCTTCTGCTGTAACATATTCATAGGAATCTAATTTGGGGATGTGAATTTTACAAAGCACAGATAAAACCAGCCTTTAAGAATATTTTTAAGAGGGTACAGAAAGCCAGGTTCCAGGAATATACAACAAAGAACTTGATTTACAATATGTGGATTCCATCTCATTCTAGAGTTCCTTATCCTCTCTCACTGCTCACTGTTCTTCATTGGTCAGGAGTATCTGAACTCCCACATGAAAATTTTCTAGCATCCATACACCTTAGATTCAGACTAAATCTCTCTTTAATTTCACAGAGAAAAAGGAAGTTTTCCTACATCTCCAATTAAGGCTTGCATGCTGAGTTCTGATATATTTCTAGAGCTTGTGTGATAGAGCATATAGCCACCTACCTTCAAGAGAAACCTCATCTTGGGGTGTCTGGGTGGCTCAGTCAGTTAAATGTCCGACTTCAGGTCATGATCTCGTGATGCATGTGTTCCAGCCCCGTGTTGGGTTCTGTGCTGACAGCTCAGAGCCTGGAGCCTGCTTCAGATTCTGTGTCTCCCTCTATCTCTGCTCCTCCCTGGCTCACACTCTCTCTTTTGAAAATAAACATTAAAAAAAATCTTAAAAACCTCATCTCCATTCAGAGTTTTATGATCTGTTCCCATGGTGTCAACAAAACAGTATGACATAATAGTAAGGCACTTCTATTGCTACTTCTATTGCTATTTGGAAGTGGTAGGTGGAAGGGAGGCTGTCAATGGTTCTCTGACCATGAGCCGGACTTTGAGTAGAATAAAGAATGATCCCACCTTTTTCATTGCTCAGAAATTCCTGCTCTAGTTTGCCTGTATGTTGTGAGAATGACCTCATTCTCTTCTGTTGTCCCTTGTCCAAGGAGAGGGCAGAGAGGACCAAAAACTGCTCTACCACCCCCGGCTCTGATAGAACCCCTTCCAACTTTTTCACACCTTCTCTCCATAGTAGATTAAAAAAAACAATAACACAACTCACTTGAACCACTGCTTGCCACAAAGCAGAGTTTATAGTTCTGCACATTTCGGTCAGCTGTCTGTGGGAAGTGGTCCTTTATTATTTTGATTTAGAAATTGGTGACTTTATAAATCGTCCTTTGAATGTACTCCTGCTTCTGCAGTGGTCTTGGAGGTTTTCTTTTTTCTTCCCTGAGATATACTGATCTCATTCAAAACCTCCCACTTTGAATATTTTCTACAAAAGAGAGCTTGTTTCTGGCACACACAGTGAGAGAAAATGTTCCATTTCACAGACACCTGGGTGGCTCAGTCAGTTAAGCATGTGACTCTTGATTTTAACTCAGGTCATGATCTCATGGTTCATGGGATTGAGTCCCATGTTGGGCTCTGCACTGACAGTGTGGAGCCTGCTTGGGGTTCTCTCTCCCCTTCTCTGTTCCTGCCCTTCTCTCTGTCTGTCTCTCTCTCAAAAAAAAATCCATCTCGATCCACATTTGAGAGTACCTAAACCTTCCCATGGGCTTCTAGACCCCTCAACCTCTACATTTTCAATGTTCACTCTTCACTGTCTGTTGGATATGCCACAATTATTGCCAAATTGTGAGGGGCATACATTCCCTTCTAGGCTAATTTGTGAATATATAGATATTTCTGTACACAGCCTTAACATTCCTGGGGATAGCTTCAGAATTTACATTATATACTTTATATACTAGCAAGAGCTCTAATTTGTCTAATGGCAAAGGTGGATCTTCTTGCAGTTGTCTGCTGAAATTCTGTTGTGAGACTTAATGTTATTTTTGCAGTTTCTGCCCCTACATCTGCATGTCATAGAAATGTTTTCTGTTACATATGTAACCAAGAGCAGATGTATTTGCTGGCACCTTTCCAATACATTTTTAGGCTAAAAGAGTATCTTTCTTTGTATTAGTTAAGACTCTTATTGTTGTAAATGGCAGAATTTCAATCAAAATTGGCTTATGCAAAATTAAATTTATTGGGTTCCATAACTGGAAAAGTCCAATGGCAGGGCTGGCTTTAGGATTCAAACAATGTCACTAGAACTCATTTCATCTTTCGTCATTTCTGGGCTTGCTTTCACATTTTTGGTTCCAAGTGGTAACAAGATGATTGCAGGATCTCCAGTTCTTACATAATCTCAGGTCTCATAGAAAGGGGCAGGAATATATTTTCCAGAAATTAGAGTGACATCTCCTGTCATCTCACAACTCAGTCTAGGTTCTGTGTCCATTCCCTCACCACGACTCTTGCCAGGCAAATGCAGGACTCCAGATTTCCAGGTGTCAGTCAGACAGTATTGGGAGGTAGGTTCAACTCTAATGGAAGCAAATGAAGTAAGAAAATTGAGATATGGTTATCAGAAAGTGCTGGGCATCAAAAACAACGGATGTCCACTGTCATCTCCCCATCATTAATACGTTGTAGGATTCGGCAAAGAAATGTGTTGAAAAATGACCCAATATAAAAAGATGGCATCATAGGGAATAGTTTAGCAAACGTTTGGAAAGATGGTAACTTGGCATCGTTTGATCTTTTGGACATTAAGATTTTGAGAAAGATAAAAAGGTAGTAGGAAATTATTGGGCATACAACCCATTATATAATATTTATTTTTTAAAAGATCAGCTATTGTCTGAAGCAAAAAAGATTTCCAACTTCAGGAAGGAAATGTTTGAATATGATATAGCAATTATAACTATTCCAGTAGCTATCTACCTTTAATTGGTCCAAACATTATCCTTTGTATTGACATTTTAAAATGCCATTGCCTATTAAATAACCATCTATGTAGTCATTAAAAAATATCTTTGACATACACTCTGCAGGACTGCTAGCTGAAAATAACATATTGTCTACATTTTATTTTATTTAAAATAATATTAAAATAGTTCCAGAGGGAGTAAGTAAAATATCAATAATATATAGTATATTTTATTCACTAATAAACATGAATTATATGAATCAATTTTGACAAATAAAAATCCTCCAAAGCTCAGTGATTCAGACAAAGAAAACAGCATTTTTCCTCTGCATACTTTTTCTAAGTACTTTATTTTCTAGCAGGCAATTTTTTAGTTAATGTCTATATTTCCATGAGTGTGTAAACTGAGAAGAAAATTATGCCACATGGATATTAGTGAGATCCTAGATTAGGATTATTTTTCCTGATGGGAAAGAACTAAATCTTCACAACCAATTTTGGAAAGTATAATGACCAAGTTTATTATGGGTTGAATTTTGTCCCCTGAAATTCATATTTTGAAGTCCTAACCCCAGTACCCTAAAATGTAACCTGGTTTGCAGATAGTGTTTAAGTAAGTGACTAAGTTAAAATGAGTACCTTAGGGGTGGGCCCTAATCCAGTATGACTGGTTGCCTCGTAAGATGAGGAAATTTGGACACAATTAGACACCAAAAGACCATGTGAAGGCATGGGAAGAAGATGAAGGGAAAAGTCAAGGAAAGAGGCCCCAAAAGGATTAAACCTGCTGTCATCTTAATCCTAGACCTCTAACTTCATAATTGTGAGACAAGCTACCCAGTCTGTGGTATTTCATTATGGCAGCTCTAACAAAGTAATACAAGGTAATACAAAGTAAACCAAAGTAATACAAGGTTTAAAAACATTGGAGTCCCTAATAGGATAATAATTAATTGCTGAGTATTCCTCTGGTCTAGATAGTTCATTGCCATTCATTGATCAAGCAGTGTGACTGCACCATGAAGAAAAGAAAAATCGTGAAGTGAAATAGTAGAGCAAGTAACATCTAGAGCATAGAGCACTTAGATGATTCTTGAACTTGATCTGGAAGATATTAAAAACCTACTGAGGTGGGTGACAAAATCAGACATGCCTTTTAGGAAGTTCAATCTGTGTTAGTAAGGATGGATTAGACTGGATCAATGTGGATTCATGGAAACCAGAAAGGATACATTCTAAATAAGAAGTGTTCTCTCCGTAAGAAGTATTTTCACGGGGATGGAAAGAAATGTAGGAACTTAATGTTATGTAAGACTTGCATTAACTCAATTTTGGTTAAAGGACACGAGTGATAAAGAATATTAGAGGGGGAGGAGTCAAGGACAATGTTCAAGTTCTAAGTTGAAGAACTTGGTTGACAGCACAAACACATAGTGATATAGGAAAAACTGGAGGAGTAGCAAGTTGCAGGGAGATGATTACACATTCAGGTGAAGAATATTAGTTATATAAAACAACACTGGGTGAGGTGGGCAGGGCCAAATAAGATATAGCCTGAAAGGTGACCATTAGACAGATTGACATGGAGTTCTCAAGAGATACAGAGAAAACTTTCTGTTGGGGAGAAAATCCAGATTTTCTTTTCATATTGTCAAGAATTAAGGAGTAGTATAAGAAGAAATGTAGATGATAACAACAACATAAGAGTAAATGTGGTCAATTTAACCCTCTTTTGTTGTTCTTTCTACCTCCTATCTCTTTACTGTTTTCCCTATCTCAGTCCCTAAGAAAAGATGGGTGATTGTTAGGATTGATTAAAATCCAGGGTATTGGGGACACCTAGGTGGCTCAGTCAGCTGAATCTCAGACACTTGATTTCAGCTCAGGTCATGATCCCAGGGTCGTGGGATTGAGCCCTGCATAAGGCTCTGTGCTGAGCATGGAACCTGCTTGAGATTCATTCTCTCTCCCAGTCTCTCTCTCTCTTTGTCTCTCTCTCTTTCATTCACTCCCTCCTTCCCTCCATTTCTCCCTCTCTCCCCCTTCCCTTCTGCAGGTCTCTCTGGCTCATGTGTGCATGTGCTGATTCTCTCTCTCTCTCTCTCTCTCTCTCGAAGGAGAAGAAGATGACAACAATGACACAAGAACCAGTTCATTAACTGAGTGACATTTTATTAGGAGGATGACTACAGTACCCATTTTTCTGCTCTCATCTTAGGTAGGATCTACATAATAGGGGAAATTGTGCTCACTCTCTAGTTGTTCTTTATATTCTGCAGACCTGAAAATGGGTATGCGGTAACAACAGTGCCTGTTCTCCCAACCTATTTTTTCTAATTCAGAAAAAACTGTGCCTTCCCACAGAACTGTAGAAACAAAGCTAATTCCCCAAACCAATTTGGAGAGTGTAAATTAACCAGGTGATCAAATTCTTGCCTATTGTTAATAAAATGATATGCTGATTCTTTTTGCTCTGATTCAGCTTTCTCTGTAGAAACCTTACTGTAGAGGATTAATAGATGAGTATTTAAGCCATCCTGTGTTCCTATTCTGAATGCCGTGTAATACCAGCCAAACCCTGCCCCTCAACTTTTAACAAAATGTAGAGGATAGAGAAAGACAGTACCAGGATGTGGAAAAGAGATCAAATAATTTTTTAAAATGGAAAAAGAATCAAGGATATTTAAATTAATATATAAAGGAGACAATAGACAGAGAGAAGTTAATAATATAGCAAAGAGAAGATAACTGAATATTATTTCCCCTAAGGGAATGAAATCTGGGTACAGCTGAAGGGATTGTGTGTTATAAACAGACAAAGGTAATGATGAATAGCTGCCAATAGTGTTAAGAGGCTAAGAATTGTTCCAATCACATACTTCCGTTTTCTCTGTGAAATAGTAGGAGGGGTCATTTACCTCAATGAAGAATGAAGAAGTCTTTTCCAGAGGGTTGAGAAGAGTAGAGAAGTTTTGAAATTATTTTTGCAGCGGGTTAGAGAATGAAAAGACTAAAAATAGATAATTGCTTTGTCAGGGTTATTGAGTGTCCAGCTGAGTTTAGGGAGCAAGCTCCAATTTTTCCACTTATGCTTTTTTCTTCCAATCATACCCAAAGGCCTGGGGAGGTAGATAATTAGATGAAATGGGATTGGTATTTTGAAGTTCAATTGAGAAAAATGATAAAGATAAGTAATTAAAGACAAGAAGAGGGATAATACATAGAATCCACAGTCCAATGAAATAAGCCCAGAATTAGTTGTGGTATGAGAAGTAATCAAACATGTTAAAATAATGAGTATGTACAAAACTTGGGATATATGAATTTGTGATGGAACCATTTGAGTTGTCTGAGTTGGAGGCAAGAGTTTTGGGTATTTTCAAGAATGGTTGTCTAAATAATCTAAGCCACCATTTCCAAAAACTAGAGCCTCTTGTCATTATATTTATATTTCTTTATTATTTTTTCTTTTTTGACAGAGTGCTCACAGATGGGGAGAAGAGGCAGAAGGAGAGAGAGAGAGAGGGAAAGAGAGATAGAGGAGAGAGAAAGAGAGAGAATCTTAAGGTCCACACGCAACATGGTGCAAGAAGCAGAGCTCGATCTCAAAGCCATGAGACCATGACCTGGCAGAGATCAAGAGTGGGACGCTTTACCAACTGAGCCACCCAGGTGTCCCTATACCTATATTTCTAATTGACTTTTCCCTTAGTAGGAAAACAAGTGTCAAGTAATTCCTTTTAAAAGCCAAGACTTCATTGGGGCGCCTGGGTGGCTTAGTCGGTTAAGCGTCCGACTTTCGCTTAGGTCATGATCTCGCGGTTCGTGGGTTCGGGCCCCGCGTCGGGCTCTGTGCTGACTGCCAGCTCAGAGCCTGGAGCCTGTTTCAGTCTGTGACTCCCTCTCTCTCTGACCCTCCCCTGTTCACGCTGTCTCTCTCTCTCTCTCCTAGAAATAAATAAAAAACATTTAAAAAAAAAAAAAAAGCCAAGACTTCATTATATGCTAGTATGCCCATGCCAGAATTTTTTAAAGAATCCAAATTTCAAATAGTCTTCTAATTCTTAAATGGTTTTAAATATTATATAATCTCTTTTTATTTTTGACCCAGACTTTTCCCAAATGATGTCAGGACTTCTAAGAAAATATTGCCAATATTTAGCAATGTCTGGATTTAATAAAAAACCATAACTGAACATCCAAATGACCAGTAATGAATAAGGTTCCATATTTTCCTTTTTAATTTAAAACGATATCTCTACTATTTTATACTTTATTATATGCTTTGGCATTATAACATATAGATATGGCAAAATACATATTCAGAGATTTAATTTTTAGTGTACCCATAAGTTATAGAAAATTTAATATAAGAGGATCATAAAGATGTATTTTGTGTGTGGGGGGGTGCTTTAGAAGAAAGAAATTGTGTATCCTTAGGGCTGGGAGACACTATTGCATTTTGTAGCAACTATGACTGATATTTACATACCTGTGTGTATGTATATGTATGTGTCCACATACATGCTAAATTATTCTGATATATACATATACATACATGCACAGATATTCACACACACATATAATTAAATTTTGAGCTCCATTGCTAACATGATAAAAATCTTAAACGCTGTTCTTCAAGAAGTTTCCTTAGCTCTCCCTGGGATTGTGTCCCAGTTTCAGGGGTAATGTTGAGTAGGAGTGAAGTGGTTCATAGTCATATTCATGTATCTTGAAATTCTAAGATTCCTTGCTCTCTCTTCATGGCTCCTTTCACTTTTTCTGGGTTAGGATTGAGATGTCTCTGTTTTATGCTGTGCTGCCTCTCGTAGGGAAGGGAACTTGATGGGGCATGAAGCGATTTCTGTTTGATGTCTTACTGCACCACATTTAAAGACCTGAAGAATGAATAAAAGAAAAATTGCCTATATTATTTTTGAGTCCTGGAGAAGAAATTAACCCACTGGAATTTATTATCACCCCTTAAGGAAAAGAAATGTCTCAAGGTGGAGTGCTAAGTAGGATGGTGAACTAACCACTATGCTTATAGAAACCAGGTTTTGACCACTTTGGAATATGGGGGCTGGAAGGGAGTACTTTCTGTTAGTAGAAATAATTCCCTCTAAATTTACTGTGTGGACAATAAATAGCATCAACAGTAATTAGGAGGGATTAATGCGAAGAAGCCACAACTGACATTTATATTCTGGACTGTGGAAAACACAGAGTTCTGGATCAGTGGGAGGGGAAAAACTTATAATGATTCTAGTAAGTGGAGGGCTGGTATATAGATCTTGTTTGTTTGGCAAAAGAAAATGTCATGGGACCAGCACATTGTGTGTTATGAAGCAATTCATGTTTGTTAACACATTAAGTGACCTCATTCTAGGCAGTGTTCTAGGTATCTGGATTAAAGTTTGAACAAGACAAAGCTTCTCTTCTCATAAAATTTACATTCTGGTGAGACAGTCAGAGTGTACCAAATAACAAATGGATATATAACATTACGTTAAGTAAAAACAAGTTGTTATGAAGAAAAAAAGTGTGCAATGTATTGAGGGTAGGGACTGTTTTACATTGGTAAATTTGAGTCTTAAAACATGTACAAAATTCATATTTTTACTTATTTTACAACTTATTTAAAAACCTTTTAGATACATATCTATGTAGTATTTTTAAAAATTGAAGTTAGGTTATGTAGAGTGAAATTTATGTTTTGAGTTTGGCAAATGTTTCACCTGCATTCCTAATATCCCAACCAAGATATTAAGTATTAGAATCACCTTAAAACATTCCTTCTTTCACCTGTGCAGTCAATCTTTACCCCCCAAAGGCAAAGATGACCTAGTTTTCTTCACCATAGATGTAACTTTGCCTCTGTTTGGATTTGATATAAATGAAGTCATGTTCTTTTATGTCTGCTTCTCTTGATCCATATAATGTCATTGAGATGTATGCAAATTGAAGGTATTAATGTTTCATTCTTTTTTATTTTTGAATAGTCATCCATTGGTGAATATTTCAGGACATGTTTGTTCATTCTTGTTTTGATGGGAATTTGGGTTGTTTCCAGTTTGGGCCTCTTATGAATTAAACTGCTGTGGTGTTTGTATATAATTCTTTTTGCTGAGAGACATTTTCCCTTTTGGGTAAATACTTAGAATTTGAAATACTGGTCATCTACTAAGTATATGTTTACACTTATAAGAAACTATCAAACTGTTTTTCCGAAGTAGTCTCATCATTTTGCACTCCCACTAGCAATATATGAGAGTTCTGGTTTCTCTAAATCCTTCCCAATATTCCTTGTTTCCAGCCTTTTTACTTTAGCCATTGTAGACGGTATAAAGTAATACCTCATCATGACTTCAATTTGCTTTAGCTAAAGACTAATGATTTTGGACCTTTTCATATGCTTATTAATATACATGCATTTTTCTTTGGAGAAGTACCTGCTCAAGTGCTTTGTCAATATTTTTAGCCTTTGAGGGTTGCTTTATTGTTTTTTGTTGTTTTAGGTGTTCTTTTACATTCTTGGTATAAATCCTTTGTCAGATATATGTATTTTCAGCTATATACAATGAGAATGTATATATTAGATATATATGCTATCATTCATTTTGCCCATTTCTGTTGCTTTCCTTTTCATTCTTTCTTACTTTCTTCTTGCTTTTCTATATCATTGATTTCCACTCCTAACTTTATTGTTGCATGCTTTACTTTGTGTTTAAATTTTTTTTATTAGTCTAGATTTTTAAGTTGGAGGCTTAGAGTATTGATTTCTTTTTTTAAAAATTTTTTAATGTTTTATTTATTTCTGAGAGAGAGAGAGAGAGAGAGAGAGACAGCATGAACAGGGGAGGGTCAGAGTGAGAGGGAGACAGAATCTGAAACAGGCTCCAGGCTGAGCTAGCTGTCAGCACAGAGCCTGATGCGGGGCTCAAATCCACAAACCGTGAGATCATGACATGAGCCGAAGTCGGATACTTAACTGAGCCACCCAAATGCCCCAAGTATTGATTTCATGCCTTATCTTCCTAATAGAAGGATTTTAAAGCAAATTTTAAAGTAAATCTCCATCTGGGACTTCCTTAATTGCATCTTTGATATGTTATGTTTTCATTATCATTTACTTTGAAAAATATTGCTCATGAAATCTTTGGCCAATGGGTCACTAAACATTACGCTGTTTATTTTCAAAATATGAGGATTTAAAAAATGTATCTGATTGTTATTGAATTTGAATATGTTTTAGTTATGGTCACAAAACATAGTATGTACATTGTTAGTTTTTCTAAATTATTGAGACCTATTTTATGGCTTAGTATATTATTTATCTTGGTGAAGGTAAAAAGCCTGTGAATGTGTATTTTGTAATTCTAGGGTATGGTAGTCTGTAAATATCAGTTCATTCATGTACATTGATAGTTCAAATCTATATCCTTACTGAATTTTCTTTGATCTGTGACTCTACCAGTTATTAGGACATTATGTTAATGCCTCCAGTTACAATTTTAGATTTGTTTATTTCCCTCTGGTTCTGTCAGCTTTTTCTTCAAGTGTTTTGTAGTTATATAATGTAGGTCCATCCACTAAAAAGATTGTTTTTCTGATGTTTCCTTTTATAATTTGAAATATACTTATTTATCTCTGAAAATATTCTTTTGTCTTGAAGTGTGCTTTGGTATTAACTTAGCTAACCAAACTATATATTTTTCCCGTACTTTTTCTTTCCACACTTCTTTATTTCATGTTTCTAATACATTTATTGACAACAGAATGTAGTTGGGTCTTTTTTGTTTTTAATGCAGTAATTTATCTGATTATAGATATATCATCTTGGTATTTGCTATTCCATATT
Source organism: Hyaena hyaena (assembly GCF_003009895.1). Taxonomy (NCBI): domain Eukaryota; kingdom Metazoa; phylum Chordata; class Mammalia; order Carnivora; family Hyaenidae; genus Hyaena; species Hyaena hyaena. Next base: position 11,374 of record NW_024082605.1, on the reverse strand, counting down.
TAAAAACTTTTGTTGTTTTTCCTTCCTTTCTATGTTCATTATTTTGAGTAAATAACAAAAAATCTTTGAATTCCATGTTAACTCTTCTATAGCCTTTACAAATGTAACTCCTCTGCTTCCTTTTTCTAGTAGTTACTCCAGATATTACAATGTGCATCTGTAACATACTACATTCTATTCAGAGTTAATCTTCTACCACTATATGAAATGTAAGAGCCTTAGAAAAGTATAACCCCACTTAGGCCTTTTAACATTTTTGTTATTTTTATCAAAATTTTACTTCTGTGTGCCATAAAACCATACAAGACCACATTATCATTTTTGTATTAAATAGGTTTTAAGTAAATTATAAGAAAACTATTTATGTATTTACCCACATATTTATATTCCCGGTATTTTAGTTTCATTTAATAAACCTTCATTTTATATTTATATTCATTTAGTTCAGGTATTTCGGCAATATGTCTTTTCAGTTTTTGTTTATCACAAAATGTTTTAACTTTAGTATCATTTATCGAGGCTATAGAATCCTATGTTAACACACTTTAAAAAATGTTTGCATTATTTTTGATGAGGAGTTAGCCATATTTTTATATGATGTGTCTTTCTCCCCTGGCTACTTTTATTCTCTGGCTGCTTTGTCATAGGTTTTCAGCAATTTGCCTCTGATACACTTAGGTTTTTTATTATGCTTAGATTTTAGGATATGTAGGTTAAAGTTTTTAAACAAATTTTGAAAATTTTTGACAACTTCTTCCAATTTTTTTTCCTGCCCAATTTTTTTCACTTTTCTCTTTTAGAGGTGCAAATTATATGTGTGTTAGTTCACTTGAGATTTACAAGTAAATTAGGGCCTGCTTATTTTTTCTCATCTTTTTTTTCCTCTCCTATACATAGAATCATTTCTATGGTTCCATCTTCATATTAATGGATCATTAATTTCATTGTTTTCAATATGCTGTTAAACCCATTTAATGCAGCTTTTCATTTTAGATCACATACTTTCTGTCTTTGAAATTTGCACCAGGTTCTTCTTTATATTTTCCATGTCTTTGTTGAAATTCCCTGTTTCCCCATTATGTTCTTATTTTCCTTCAATTTGTTATGCATAATTATAATTGCTAGTCAAAATCCTTGTCTACCAGTACTAATATCTGGGACATCTTCTGTTATGTCTCTATTGGCTGATTCTCCCAGTTCCCTCCTGATCATATGCCGTATTATTGTACCTTTCTGATCTGGTGATTTTTTACTATATGCTAGATAATGTCAATGTTATGTTGTAGGGAATTTTGCCTATTGTATCTTAAGGACACTGAAGTTGGTTCTGGCAGGGAGTTAAATTAAGGGAGTTCTTTTGGTATCATCAGACTTGACTTTTTTCTTTGTGAGTCATAATTCCATTTGTGTCCTTAGTCCTCACTTGTGCCCATTGGTGTAGGAAGCATTTCACATTACCATGTGTGGCTACTCAGAGGTTTCAACTGACAGAGTAGATGCCCAAGGAGTTCCCTCTACCCGGACTGAACCACATCTTCATTTCCTCGTAGTACTGCATGACTTGCAGTATCTCAGATCAGCTCTCAGTCAGTCCAGCCACACTTACCTAGTCCTCATGGAATTTTACCATGCTGGTAACCAAGTAATAAAGCTCTTATCCAAAGACTTGCAGGAAACCCTACACAGATTTTTGATGTCTTCCTCTGTATTACATTTTTATTGCTGTCTATTGTATAACCAGTTATGACATAGTTGACAGTTTAAAACAACATTCATTCATTACGTCAGAGTTCTGCAGGTCAGAAGGCCAGGCACAGAGTGGCTGGGTTCTCTCAGAGTCTTACAAGGCTGACATCAAGGTTTTGATAGGGCTATATTCCTTTCTAGAAGCTCTGGGGAAAAAAGCCACTTTCAAGCTCAACCAAGTTCATGGAAGAACTCAGTCTCCTGTGTCTTATGTCCTTGTTTCTTTGCTCACTGTTAGCTAGGGGCCACTTAGCTCCTAGAAGTTGCCTGCCCTTATCATGTGGCCATAATAGACCATTCACAAGGTGGCTGTTGCTTTTCTTTCTACCTGGAAGGATTATTTCTTTAATAATTATCTTTTCAATCTTTTAATCCCTTTAGTAATTTAGTCTCTTTAATAATAATATCTTCTGTGACCAGCTAGAGAATACTAAAGGACTCAACTAATCAGGACAGATTCATCCCAGATAATCTTTCTGACTTGAAATCAAATGTATCCTATTATATAAGTTAATCATGTTATTTATAGTCCTGGTATTTATAAAAGCATGCATACCAGGGACAGGGATCTGGTGCCATTTTAGAATTCTTTCCACCACACCCATTACGTATTTACCTTCCCTTTGATATCCTACCCTGCCCTTTCTGCTGTCACAACTTCTTTAGCTCATTGAGAATCCCATGCTCTGCTTGGACCCCATCTCTCTGCACTGTAGTGTGGGAAGTGGCCCCAGGAAAAAATCTGATGTGAATGTGGGGCTTACCGTCTATATTTTCCTTCACTCCAAGGTCACATACTATAGTGTCTTTTACCCAATGCTTAAAAGCAATCGACTCATGAATTTTGTTCAGTTTATTAGCTCTTTACCTCAAGAGGGCAGGTCTAATTTCAGTTATTCCATTATGACTTGAAGAGCAATGGGAAATATTTTTAAAATGCAAGTATCTGAGAAAAAGCATACCAGGGATAGGTAACACAAGTGCATCCTTATTACATTTTATCAAATACATTATCCAAACTGGATTAAACACACGAACAGGAACACACACATACATATACAAACACTTACAAAAGATACGCTATTCCATTGGTAATATAATTTATGTAAGAAATTCAAGTCACTTAAAATCACCTTATTTTCCATATATAATCTTAGTATCAACAAGAGACATTTTGTATATATAGACAATCAGATGGAAGAGAAGTTGCCCTCTCTCTGTAATTTGCATGCACTGCCAAGGCAATCCATGCAGTCTTATAGCTCAGATATTATGCTCAAACATAGATCATGTTCAAATATATTTCTTTAGCCTTTATTTTTCCCCCTGACTTTGGGCTGATATATCTGATATACTACTCAACATAATCTTGTACTTGACTAAGAGGCCAGTCAAAATTAATATGTATATAATAATCTCATAATAATCTTCACTTTCCCACCCCATAAAACAACTTATTCCCCCAAGTCAGCCCTATTTTTCTAAATGACAATCTGTGCTTTCTGTTGCTCAGGCTATAATCATGGAGAAATCCTTGACTTCTTTCTTTCACAACCACAGCACACTTATAAACAAATCTTATTACCTTTGCTTTCAATCTTGAATCCCATGAAGCACTGGGATTTGGCTCTGCTTCAAAATATATTCCAAATTTCACCACATCTAATTCCCTCCAGTGCTACCACTCTGGGGAGAAATCAACAGAGTCTCTTAGCTTGATCACTGCAATAAACTCTAAATAAGTCTACTGTTTATATTTGAGTCCCTAGCCCCAGCAGTCTCTTAGAACAGTCAGATGATCTCTTAAAATATAAACCATAATTTCCCTGCTCAAACCCCTCCTGTATTTCCCCACCACACTAGAGAAAAACCCACAAATTCTTAGTAAGATTTGCAATAACCCACATGATTATCATTTATGTACTTCTCTATCATCTACCACTCTCCTTCTCTCTTGTTCCATTAATAGCACACTGATATCCCTACTGTTAATTTTTTTAATGTTTATTTTTGAGAGAGGGAGACACAGAATCTGAAGCAGGCTCCAGCCTCTGAGCTGTCAGCACAGAGCCTGATGCAGGGCTCAAACTCACAGATGGTGAGATCATGACCTGAGCCAAAGTTGGACGCTTAACTGACTGAGCCACCCAGGCACCCCATGTTATCCTTACTGTTAAATTAACAAACCTCCTCCTACCGTAAGGCCTTTACATTGGCATTCACTTTCTTTGGAAAGTTCTTCCCAGAAATTCATACGTCTTCTCTCTTATATCACTGAAGGTTTCTGCTCCACAAATACACTTACCATGAATATTCCTTCTGTAGTAGCAGTTTTTTCATTCTGCTTTATTTTTTCTCCTAATATTTGTAAACTTTTGGCATCATATTATACCTTGATTGGTTATTTGTTTACTATATTCCTTCCCCACTAACATGCAAGGTCATTGAAGCCAGACATCTTGTCTGTCTTGTTTGGTGTTACATCCCCAGTAAATTTAACGCTGTCTTGTTGATAGTAGGCATTCAATAAATAATTGCATGAATAACTAAATGTTTTATTACTATGGAAACCTTATTTTCTCAATTCTGTGACCATTGAGACTCAGATAACTTACTCTCTGATAAATTGAGATTACTTTGTAGATCTAAGAGTAAGTAACCAGTACCATATATATATGTACATATGTATATGATATGTATATATATATGTATAAACTATCAAGGCTAACTTTTAAAGAGCTTTTAACAAGGAATTTGTAGACACTGCATTTTTCTTTCCCTCCTCATTGCAGATATGCGAGGTATCTTTTGGAAAAAGCACACGTAAGCTGTTATATTTTGTTTAACATAATAGATACAGACTATTAATGCCATATGTTTCGTGAGAATGGTGGTGCCAGGATTTTTAAGGCCTATATAAATAATTTTATAGAGGATTTTCCAGCAATGATTCCCTCTCAGGGAATGGCCGCTGTCCAATATGTTTTGTCATTTATTTCTTTATTAACAAACTTAGAAAAGTATTATTACTGTCAGATACAGAAATGTACATCTGGTACGTTCTTTGAATAACAGAACATTGAATCTCATGATACTTCATGAGATACAAGACAGAGTTGGAGTCAGTATAGGTTCAATTATCTCTTAGAAGAAGCTTCCTTTTTATAAGATCAAGTCTTAGGTGGTAAGATGAGTACAATTTAAATTCTTTACTATTCTCTCCTTTTTTGGCATTATTGCATTTTTCGTTTTTCCCAGATGGAACACTTCACTAAGTTTATTGCATTTGCTAATTAGATTAGCAATTACCAATTAGATTAAATTTCAATGTACCAATCAAATTTTATATCTTAATTTGTTACATTATCACTAATTAGAATAGCAGTTTTTACTTAATGGATTACATGTGAATTAAAACAATTCAAGCCATTTTTAAAGCCTACATATATTTTCTTAATTGGCATAGGAATCATTAGCTTATATTTAAATTTAATATGTCAAGTTATTAAAGAGTCATGTGATGATTCATGTCTGTGTGAAAGAAGGGAAAAAAATTAGATAAATAAGGGTTAATTTAATTCAAAATTGTCTAATTTCATCCAAGATTGAGATGAATAATGAGTTTGAAGACATATAATCATGCATTTGAAGACAAATAAACAGAGTTCTCTAATAAGAACAAGCAGAACTTAAAATCTATTAAGAATACTCAGAGAACACTTTTTAGGAATGAGGTTCTCTCATCTGGCATTACTGACGGACATGCCTTTTAGTGTGGTAGTATCTGAGGATGCCACAGCTATGCCACGGGCACGTCAATAAAGTTTCAATTTTTCAAAATTTTGTTGGATTTTGACTTTCTGGACTTTGAAAATTGTTCAAAAATCTATTTCTTTTTATTGACTTAACAAATATTTTGTAAACAATTCTACTTCCAGGTGTTTTCTTCCTATCAGAGATGCATCAAAGAAAACATAAAATCTTAGCAGCATGATAAAATATACATTTATAACAAAGACAATATTCTATAAAATGATTACTTTAACACCTTACCAGATTTACCACATTAACTATGGTAACTAATATTAATGTACTTTTGTCTGACTATACTTATCACTATTAATGATGATTTTTAGTTAGGTACAAGAGTTTCTATTGTTTAGCCTAGTTCTTTAGTCCTGGGCCATACAGGAACACAAATCGAAAGAAGTAAATCCTTAGTCAATAAGTCAATTATTAACTTGTATAATTGTATAAATTCTGAAATCATATTCTGCATCATAAGACTATTATTACTTAACACACTCTAGCTCATTGTTTGTGCTTAAGGCCATAATATGGTAAAAGATTATGTAAATTTACAAATTAGCAAATGTATGTATTTTAAGATACTGATGATTAAAAAGGAAGTCTCCAACCAATTTGGGTAATGAATGTATAACCCTCTGTTCTTTATAGCTCAAATTATTCACTTGTGTATACCTATGCCTGAGTGGTTGGTATTTGCATATCTATCTTTCTGCAAAGGAGTCTTTTACGGGATCCATCTAAGGATCTGGCATATAAATTGTTAAGCTCTATTTCTCTCTGTCTCTCTTGTCTATTTGGCTCTGTATCTCTGTCTTCATCTCTCTCTCAGTCTATTCTCTCTTTTTAGGAGGACTTCCACTGGGAAGAGAAATTAACACAGTCTAATCTTTTGAACATCTTAAGGATGGAACTTTTGGCAAACAAATGAATAATACTTGCTAGAATCCATATCTATAGGATGCTTTTAGCAGGTTGGACTGGGTTATCTATCATAGGTCATGGTAAAAAAAAAATAATAAAGAACTGTGTATTCATGGAGCAGCTGTCTGCAAAATGTACCATAAGCTATGCAACAGAGTAAAAGGTGCAGATGTTTTATGTTCCAGACAGCTCTACTGTGTAAAGTATATAGTTGCATACGTTATCCTGGATCTCTGTTATTGGCCTGTGAATTGAGATTATTTTTGTCATCGAAACTATTAGTAAAACTATATGATTGGGTCAGGACTCTGAGTCATGTGAGTGAGATTTAACAATCTGATCCTTTGTGTTTTCATAGTACACATATAATATTTTAGGTTAACCACAGGGCAGACTAAGGATTAAAACAACTGCACAGTTAGATTAAAAATACAAAGCCACTAAAAGTAGGTACTATTTAAGCATATGGGAAAATGATTAGATCTTGGTCTTGGTCACAAATATTCCTAAAAATTCACCCAGTATTTAAGAATCCAATAGGAGTGACTGGGTGGCTCAGTCAGTAGAGCGACGAATTCTTGGTTTTAGCTGAGGTCATGATCTCACATTTCTTGGGGTAGAGCCCCACATTGGGTTCTGCACTGACAGCTCAGAGTCTGCTTGCAATTCTCTCTGCCCCTCCCCCACTCATTCTCTCTCCTTCTCTCTCCTTCTCTCTCTCTCTCTCTCTCTCATCTCTCAAAATAAATAAACAAAAAAATAAGAATCCAATAGTTATTATGCTCTAAAGATCCTTTGTCTATTAAATCTAAATATGAATCAATTAAATTTTTATTAGGATTTGTGGAAAAAGGACTACAATTTAAAAAAGCCATTTATTTTTTGTCTTTTTTCCCCTTGAATTTGTCCAGGGCAGAGGGTAAAGGAATAGAAAGGAAAAAACTCAAAATACTAATTTTCACTTATCTGTTTCAATACTATTATATCATATCCCCATTTCCTTTAAGTTTTGATCTTTATTTTTACTTTTATTATTTTCTTTCTTTCTAGATATTTTTCCTACTTCAACCATAGCCTGTTTTCTCTTAACCATATTCATTTCCTACATATTTCTCTCCCTACAAACAACCTCTGTTACATTTTTGCATGTGTCGTTTTGGTTATATTATACATAAATAAACTCATCCTATGCATAAAATTTTAAATTTGTTTTATTTTTTTAAATGTTTATTTTTTGAGAGAGAGAGCAGAGGAGGGACAGAGAGGGAGAGAGAGAATCCCAAGCACATTCCATTCGTCAACACAGAATCCTACATGGAGCTCAGTCCCACAAACCGTGAGACCGTGACTTGAGCCGAAATCAAGAGTTGGACGCTTAACCAACTGAACTACCTAGGCACCCTTCTATTTTTTAATGGCACAAAAGCAGGTCATTTTATTAAGTAAATTATTTTTTTAATGTTTTAATAAATTATATTTATGTGGTTCCTGGGTGGCTCAGTTGGTTAAGCGTCTAACTCTTGGTTTTGGCTCGTCATGATCACTCAGGTTTGTGGGATCAAGCCCAAAGTTGGGCTCCATGCTGAGAGTATGGAACCTGATTGGGATTCTCTCTCTCTGTCCCTCCCCTACTCTCTCTCTCTCTCTAAAATAAATCAATTTTTAAAAATTATATTTACTATCATTAAATACAAGCTTTTAAAAAAGAAAAAGCTTAATATTTAGGGTGATATCAGTTCCACAATTTGGATTTTGATGAGACATTTTCCCTAAAATCATCTGATTCCTTTCTTATCTTTCTCCCATGGCCTTCTTCCCATCCCTGCTCAGTTCTTTCCAGAAGAACAACAGAGAAAAAAACCTCACCAGGCTCCCAGGCACCATGAGTTAGCTTCCGCTTCTTCATGTTCTAAGCCTCCTGGGTCATCTGTTAAGCCCCCATGGTGATGTCTGCCTGAGACCAGTTATCCAGTGGTTGACTGAGTGTGTTTCTCGTGCTGGCATTCACTGTTGGATTGAACTATTTCACTCTCAAATCAAGGTATATGTCCTAATTTACCCCATATTCAGGTTAATGATAAGATTACTACACTCAAATATCATTCTGTTCAGGAATAAGGTGAAGAAGAGGATGGGAAACCTAATTATTAGTTTTCTTTAAAGACTTCAATAAATCATTATTTATCTAACCTGATAGGACAATTAGGTTCCTTCTAAATTTAAGTGTTTACAATAAATTTTTAATAGACATTATTTGTAGCTATATTTTTGCATATTTGTGTTTTCATTTGCAGGCTATTTTTTTTAAGTTTGTTTGTTTTGAGAGAGAGATTGTGTGAGTAGGGGAGGAACAGAGAGAAAGGGAGAGGGAGAATCCCAAGCAGGTTCCGTACCATCAGTGCAGAGCTCAACATGGGGCTTGATTTCACAAACTGTGAGATCATGGCTTGAACCAAAATCAAGAATTGGATGCCCAATGAACTGAGCCACCAAGGCGCTCCTAAATTTCTCAAATTGAAATCACTTAGCCAAAATTTTTGCACACTTAAATTTTTTATAGATTTTTCCAAGGTGCTGTTTAGAATTTTCACTAATCTCACTATTACATTCACAATAATGTAAAAAAAAAAAGTGTTTTTACTATGATGTCTGAAAAGTTGACTATTCATTTCATTTTCATAGGACTGAACAAAGTATTGTTCATTTACTGTTCATCTATCTGTAAAATTCATATTTATGTCCTATAATGTGTATTTACAATTTTTTCTTTTAAAAGTTTATTTATAAAGACTTAAATAAGCTTATACTTTCTCTTCATATGTATTGCAGATAGTATTTTTTGAGCTATCATTTATTTTTTTACTTACACTCTATATATTTTTAACATTTGTTCTTATTTTATGTATTTAAATTTCTTCCCATTTTTTATTTATGTTTTCAGGATATCGTATTTAGAAAATCTTTTTTTTTCACTTCAAAATTATATGATAGCTATCGTTTTCCTAACTTCTACAATTTTCTCTTCATTAAACAAGAAAGTGGGGGTGATATAATGAACCTAGTTGTTTTCACATTTTTCTTCCTATAAAAGTTGAATAATATCTGAGGCTAGATCAGGGATAGTAGAGAGTGAAGCAAGTTGAACCATCTTAAGCTCCTAAAAAAGACAAAACACATACAGAAAAAAGAATGCATAAATAAGAAGTCATGGAAAAACATAGGACTCAGACATGTCTGTGATAGGGAGGAGCTGATAAGCCTCTCTAAAAAAAGGGTAATTCAAAAGATTGAGTGTTTCCTGCTATGTAATGCAGCTATAGAATGAAAAAGCTGATAATAGGTGGTATTTTCCTTAACACTGAATGATGGGAAGATTGTATCTATTTTCATTTCAATTTGCTCTGATTTCCAAAACAGCTTTAAACATAATACTCTACTCTATTTGTAGCTTACTCACCAATAATTCAGACTTCTGCATGCGTAAGGAGTACATTACCATCCAAATGTACTTACAGCCTACTAGTAAATCACATGATAAATGTCATTTTCAAATATGGGGTATTCTAATTTGTCATATACCATTATAATCTTAAGTTGGATTTAGCTTTAGGGTCAAAACAGATGATAATTAAAAATTTTTCTAATCAATTTAATATTTTGTCTGTTTAATGTTCATAATGAATATAAAAATATTAAGCATATTATAATGTTAATGTTTTATTTTGAGAGAGAGAAAGAATGGGGAAAGGACAGAAAGAGGGAGAAAGAGAGAATCCCAAGCAGGCTCTGCACTGTTAGCACAGAGCCCAATGCCAGGCTTGAACTCAACAACCACGAGCTCATAACCTGAACTGAAATCAAGAGTTGGATGCTTAACCATCTGAGCCACCTATGTGCCCCTAAGTTTAAAATTTTTTAAATCATGTATTTTACATTCATCAGATAAAGATTTAAATATAAAATATTAAGCACTAAAAATATTAGAGGAAATTTCGTATAATTTTGGTGGATGACCTGATGTGAAAAAAAAAAAAAAACAGCAATTTAGGGGAAGTAGACACAATTAACTATATAGGACTAATTTTATTATTTTATTTCATTATATTTTGGTATGGGAAACTACTCCCATAGAATGTTTTATAGCAAGTAGTAGAATACATATTTAAAATGCATATAAAGGGGTGCCTGGGTTGTTCAGTTGGTTAAGTGTTTGACTCTCGATTTCAGCTCAGGTCAAGATCTTATGGTTTGTAAGTCTGAGCCCCATAACTGGCTCTGTGCTGACAGCTCAGAGCCTGGAGCCTGCCTCTGATTCTCTCTCTTCCTCTCTCTGCTCTATCTCCACTTGTAGTCTGTCTGTCTCAAAAATAAAAACACTGAAAAATTAGAAAAATAAAATGTATATAAAAATTAGAATGTTAACATCCTTACTATAGAAATATCTCAAAGTGTTAACAAAAAAAAAGATAGTCCCTTCCCAGATTATTGAAATATATCAGGAATCAATTTAAATTAGAGGAAAACCTAAGTCAAAAAATTTAAGTCAGAGGTACCTGGGTGGCCCAGTGGGTTAAACTTCAGCTCAAGTTATGATCTCATGGTTTGTGGGTTTGAGCCCTGCATTGGGCTCTGTGCTCGCAATGCTTGGGATTCTCTCTGTGCCCTTCCCCTGCTCATGTGCTTGCATACTCTCTCTTTTTTAAAATAAATAATTAAACTTGAAATAAAAAAGATAAAAATAAGTAAAAGAAATTTATGTCAGGAATATAAACCATTTTTGTTTTGTTTTGTTTTGTTTTTTTAATGTGAAATCTTTTTTTTTTTTTTAGAATATGATATTTTTAATTTTTTTTTTTTTTTACAAATAGTTTATTGTCAAATTAGTTTCTACATAACA